>NC_035109.1:129588488-129893104 GCF_002204515.2 Aedes aegypti | reverse complement strand
TGTGATCGCAATCTCGAGTTATCGCATAATTAGTCCCCACCGGAAGTTCATATCGACGCTAGCGCCACGCGGTGATCGGGTTCTGAACTGAATTGTATCCTATGTGGAAGTCCTTATCCTCCTGAGCAACTTTGCCGAAGACAGCAACCTTCTATGTGCTCGCAATCTCGAGTTATCGCATAATTAGCCCCTACCGGAAGTTCATGTCGACGTTAGCGCCACGAGGTGGTCGAGTTCTGAACTGAATTGTACCTTATGTGGAAGCCCTTGTCCTCCTGACCAACTTTGCCGAAGACAGCAACCTTCTATGTGATCGCAATCTCGAGTTATCGCATAATTAGTCCATACCGGAAGTTCATATCGACGCTAGCGCCACGCGGTGGTCGGGTGCTGAACTGAATTGTATCCCATGTGGAAGTCCTTATCCTCCTGAGCAACTTTGCCGAAGACAGCAACCTTCTATGTGCTCGCAATCTCGAGTTATCGCATAATTAGCCCCTACCGGAAGTTCATGTCGACGCTAGCGCCACGCGGTGGTCGAGTTCTGAACTGAATTGTATCCAATGTGGAAGTCCTTATCTTCCTGAGCAACTTTGCCGAAGACAGCAACCTTCTATGTGCTCGCAATCTCGAGTTATCGCATAATTAGCCCCTACCGGAAGTTCATGTCGACGTTAGCGCCACGAGGTGGTCGAGTTCTGAACTGAATTGTACCTTATGTGGAAGCCCTTGTCCTCCTGACCAACTTTGCCGAAGACAGCAACCTTCTATGTGATCGCAATCTCGAGTTATCGCATAATTAGTCCATACCAGAAGTTCATATCGACGCTAGCGCCACGCGGTGGTCGAGTTCTGAACTGAATTGTATCCTATGTGGAAGTCCTTATCCTCCTGTGCAACTTTGCAGAAGACAGCAACCTTCTATGTGATCGCAATCTCGAGTTATCGCATAATTAGCCCCTACCGGAAGTTCATGTCGACGCTAGCGCCACGCGGTGGTCGAGTTCTGAACTGAATTGTATCCTATGTGGAAGTCCTTATCCTCCTGTGCAACTTTGCCGAAGACAGCAACCTTCTATGTGCTCGCAATCTTGAGTTATCGCATAAATAGTCCATACCGGAAGTTCATATCGACGCTAGCGCCACGCGGTGGTCGAGTTCTGAACTAAATTGTACCTTATGTGGAAGCCCTTGTCCTCCTAAGCAACTTTGCCGAAGACAGCAACCTTCTATGTGATCGCAATCTTGAGTTATCGCATAATTAGCCCCTACCGGAAGTTCATGTCGACGCTAGCGCCATGCGGTGGTCGAGTTCTGAACTGAATTGTATCCTATGTGGAAGTCCTTATCCTCCTGAGCAACTTTGCCGAAGACAGCAACCTTCTATTTGCTCGCAATCTCGAGTTATCGCATAATTAGCCCCTACCGAAAGTTCATGTCGACGTTAGTGCCACGAGGTGGTCGAGTTCTGAACTAAATTGTATCCTATGTGGAAGTCCTTATCCTCCTGAGCAACTTTGCCGAAGACAGCAACCTTCTATGTGCTCGCAATCTCGAGTTATCGCATAATTAGTCCATACCAGAAGTTCATATCGACGCTAGCGCCACGCGGTGGTCGAGTTCTGTACTGAATTGTACCTTATGTGGAAGCCCTTGTCCTCCTGACCAACTTTGCCGAAGACAGCAACCTTCTATGTGATCGCAATCTCGAGTTATCGCATAATTAGTCCATACCGGAAGTTCATATCGACGCTAGCGCCACGCGGTGGTCGGGTTCTGAACTGAATTGTATCCTGTGTGGAAGTCCTTATCCTCCTGAGCAACTTTGCCGAAGACAGCAACCTTCTATGTGCTCGCAATCTCGAGTTATCGCATAATTAGTCCCTACCGGAAGTTCATATCGACGCTAGTGCCACGCGGTGGTCGGGTTCTGAACTGAATTGTATCCTGTGTGGAAGTCCTTATCCTCCTGAGCAACTTTGCCGAAGACAGCAACCTTCTATGTGCTCGCAATCTCGAGTTATCGCATAATTAGTCCCTACCGAAAGTTCATATCGACGCTAGCGCCACGCGGTGGTCGAGTTCTGTACTGAATTGTACCTTATGTGGAAGCCCTTGTCCTCCTGACCAACTTTGCCGAAGACAGCAACCTTCTATGTGATCGCAATCTCGAGTTATCGCATAATTAGTCCATACCGGAAGTTCATATCGACGCTAGCGCCACGCGGTGGTCGGGTTCTGAACTGAATTGTATCCTGTGTGGAAGTCCTTATCCTCCTGAGCAACTTTGCCGAAGACAGCAACCTTCTATGTGCTCGCAATCTCGAGTTATCGCATAATTAGTCCCTACCGGAAGTTCATATCGACGCTAGTGCCACGCGGTGGTCGGGTTCTGAACTGAATTGTATCCTGTGTGGAAGTCCTTATCCTCCTGAGCAACTTTGCCGAAGACAGCAACCTTCTATGTGCTCGCAATCTCGAGTTATCGCATAATTAGTCCCTACCGAAAGTTCATATCGACGCTAGCGCCACGCGGTGGTCGAGTTCTGTACTGAATTGTACCTTATGTGGAAGCCCTTGTCCTCCTGACCAACTTTGCCGAAGACAGCAACCTTCTATGTGATCGCAATCTCGAGTTATCGCATAATTAGTCCATACCGGAAGTTCATATCGACGCTAGCGCCACGCGGTGGTCGGGTTCTGAACTGAATTGTATCCTGTGTGGAAGTCCTTATCCTCCTGAGCAACTTTGCCGAAGACAGCAACCTTCTATGTGCTCGCAATCTCGAGTTATCGCATAATTAGTCCCTACCGGAAGTTCATATCGACGCTAGCGCCACGCGGTGGTCGAGTTCTGAACTAAATTGTATCCCATGTGGAAGTTCTTGGTCCCTGAAGCAAGTTTGCTGAAGGCAGTACGTTCCTATATGGCCTGCATCTCATACAATTTGGTGATGACTGCAGATTTCTGGACTGGGTGTACTGAAATTCCACGAGGCCAACATGGTCCCCTTCGTAGCCGATTCCCGGTGGCCACTGGAACCGGAACCGGTATTCCAGGTACTGATCAGAATCTTGAGGAGTATATCTTTTGAATGCGGCATAAATTTCATTATTCGGTTGATATTTCGCTGATTTATAGAGGTATACATTTCTGGGTCATAATGACCCCAGTATCTTATTAAGTTGTTTTTTTGTGGCGCCATCTTAGAATCACCTTAAGAAAAAAAATTTTTGGTCTTGCGCTTCGTTTCCACAAAATATTAAAAGTCAGGAAATTTCAGAAAGATCCGTTTGATAACAACAGAGATATTGCAGGTTGAAATCCGATTTTGGGTCATAATGACCCCAGTATCAAACTAAGGTTAATAAGAATGATATTACCCTCGTTGAAGTTATTAGTGCTAGTAATGTTACATTTTAATACTTTAAAATTAAAATGTACCTTTATTTAATCAAAATATAATAAAAAGTACGTATATATATTAGTTCATACTAATTTGAACAAAAAAAAAACATTGTAACTAGATAAATTTGGAGAAAATTCATCCATTTATACGCATAAGTTATACAGAAGTATTGTAGGATTATTTCTAACGATAAACACTCTTGATTTAAAAATATTAGTTACATTTACTTTTGAATAACAAACTGAAATCCTTCTATTCTATTTCTGAATATATGTGTATCATCTGTCTAGAGCAGTTTATATGGTCAAATAAGGTACGATACTATGCTTTCGATTGGAAAATTAGTATATTTTGCTCTTTTACAACTTAGCTTATACAAACCACGAAAAGTTTCGTGTAAATTTTAAAATTATTATATTTTTTATATTTTTTTATACCCGAAAGGTTAAAAAAAAACTTTTAGGTGGAATAATTCAAATTTTCTATAGTCAATTTGACAACTTCAAGCTGAGAATGGAACAAAATAAAGGAATACAACATTTGCGGATATTAAAGCTTTTTAAAATTCTCGTAAGCAGTCTGCCAATAAATGATAATTATTCTTGATCCACTTACCCCACCCCATTAAAAGTAGGGGTAAGTGTACCATGTCCAATATATTTGTATTTATTTATAAAAATAACATATTTTTCATTGTGATTCATTCAATTAGAACTGAAATGCTCACCATGTGTCGAAAAAAATAATAGAATTCGATTTTAGACAGAGATACAATGGATTTTTGATTGATGGAAAACAATTTTCAAATTAATTACTTTTTGCAGCTAACATGTTTGCTTGTGTTAGTGTACGTGTAGTACCAGTTTTGCAATAGTATCAGTGTTAGCGTAAGAATATAACCTAAAACGAAGCAATGGTGCGAAAACATTCAACATATTCAAGTATTAATGCTTTATATTGACAAATGATCCACTTACCCCACTGATACACTTCCCCCACTGTACCTTAATACAGTGGAACATTTAAAGAAAAAAAAATCACTAATTGAAGTTTAACACTTCAGTACCGAGTGCTCGACTAATAAAAAAGTGTACCGGAACATTATTTTTTCTTGAAGTATCACTTTATTTAATGTCACTGAATCTATTGCCGTTTTCAAGAACGTCCTAGCATGTCTGTTTTTAAAATAAATTATTGGTTTCAGCCAACTTGCAGGCGAGTTTACCGGCTTGTATGTAGATAAATGTGATAAATCTACATCTTATATGAGTTTTTGAATGTTAGTCATTGAATCAATAAAATATGTAATGCTTGCGTTACTACAAAACAGTACTTTTTGATTATTTAAGGAGTATTGTAACTGGCATTTAAAAAAAAACAATTTATTTTGCCTGGAGGATTTTTTATAAATTTAACGACCTCTAGCAACAATTTGTGACTAGTAAATTTCTGTAAGCTGTATTAGATTCAACATTCTAAAATTTCATGAAGATACGTGATTTGATCTTTTAAATAAGCGAGTGTAACATATGTTCCGCAGTGTAACATGTATTTTTGAATGAAAAACATCACTTAAGTGCTTGTTGTTTATTCAGTAAAACTAATGTTGAATATGTTCATTGAAAACAAACATAAATCTCTTGATTTTCAAGTGGAGAAGAGGTGCGTGTCTACTAGAAGATCAGGATCCCAAAAAATGGAATCGGAACGTGCGTGGCGTGGTGAACCTGACGTTAGATCAATAGTCTTTTAAAATTTCAATCATTTCAGCCCTATTCCTTCATCCTCGACGTAAACTTATTTGAGATTCCGAAATATTCAATAGAATGCTAAATTTTACTGATTTTTGTCCTCTCCCCTTTGAAGAAGGACTTTTTCTTTATCTCTGTTAAATTATATCATGTTTGAGACCAAAGAGATAAAACATTATGACAGTTTTTTGTCCAAAATATAACAGGGTCGATAGTCTTTTCAAAAACAAGCTCTATCTTGCGCCGTTACCCCAAACATTCATAGCACTTGAGATACTTGAGCAAAAGCAAAGTGCTTAGAAAAGTGTGCTGTAATCCGTCAAACATGGGTAATGAATTAAGTACTAGAACAGGTACCCAGTTTGAGCTTTACTACAACATCTTTTAAGGGTGTACGGAATCAAATTGCGACACCCACAAATATTTGGTAAAATTCTCACGTTCAATCATTTTCAAACAAGTTATGAATATATTTCATGTTTGTTTTATTGAATTTCAATTCCACATCCAAATGCACGAATTGTTCTATTCACAGTACTTATAAGGTCCATAAGGACCAACTTGTTTTTTGCGTGGCTGTCCATTTTTTCTTCATATTTTCTTTCGCTTTCACTTTCTTAGGATGCTTCCGAAGCGCCTGCTTCACGATGGCCCAGTACTTTTCAATTGGCCGCAGTTCCGGTGCGTTCAGGGGGTTGAGATGCTTCGGCACCAAATTGACCTTCTTAGCATTGTACCTGGGAGGGAGAAACCAATACAAAATTTCTGTGCGTCATAGTGAGCCGAGATTCCGCTGTCACGAACTGTCACTGTGAGCCCAGATCTCAAACATTAGACTAACATGGAAAAAGCGCGTAACAGATTAAAACACATTTTCGCATTTCATCATAAGTGACAAAAATTGAATGAAAATCAATTCATGCACATAATGCAAGTAATGCCACGTGAGCACCTTTCAACTGATTGAATTTAAAGCATTGAAAAACGCATTGTTTTACTTTTTCCAATGAAAATTAATATTTATTGCATAGAAAACTGTGGCCCTTTTTCCATGATTGTCAGGAAAGATCGAAAGTACACAACAAAAGAAAACTAGCGATTTTCCCCAAGCCTGCCTTGATTGTTGTTGGCAAGCTGGAGTTATCTTGCAGGTCAAACAAACGTTGTTATATATTTCGTGTGTAGTATCGGTGCCTCCCTCCCAGCATTGTACCATTCGAAAACCTCTTTCGAGTAGGGGAAGTGGTGGTAAACTGAACAGGGGTGGTAAAATGAACACCGTGCCCTTTACCGAGAAAAAACAAATTTCAATGAATTTTTATCACGCACGGACGATTTATAGCATAATTCCGAGTGTTTGGATTGATACGGAGGTCAATTGAAGTTATAATATCAACGAAAACTAAGATTTTAGAAAATCACGTTTGAAAATTGGAGCTGACGTAACTTTTGGCTCGGAGGTCTTGAGGTTTTTCAGTAATAAGAATATCGTTGTGATGTGATGTCAAACCTGAAACTTTTACATTTCTTTTTGAATGGATTACAATCATCTATAGACAGTGAATCAATTGTCACCCAACACGCAGCAACAAAGACATTGTCATCCCCTATTCTTGTTGCAACAATTTTATTCCGCAACATCAGTTTATCGGCACTTGAACAGAATATGACAATGATCGATCACTACGTGCGCAACGATTTTCTAGGCTTCGCATTGCATTGCGGAGAACTTTCTCCGAGTTGGTAAGCGTTGACACATTATTCGAACAGCATCCATAAAACAAATTTGGTTTTGTGTTTAAAATAACTGATAAATCGCGAGTTGAAAATGTTGCAACAATGTTGCGCTCTGTGATTGTCATGACAATTTTACTTTTTATTGTATCCTTATCCGCAACAGTTGGGACAAACGGTTGTGAGCGAGCTTGCTGCTTCACTGTCTATAGATATGTTTTCGGGAATGCAGCGAAAATTGTTAAAAATATTAGTTTTGTTCACGTTTCTTTGCATGATGTTCATTTTACCACCAACAGCTGTTCATTTTACCCACATAGTGCAGGTAAAATGAACATTTCAATTGGGTTTTGCTAGCGATAAATTTCTTTCTAAAGTTTTATCGGCTCTATCAGTCTTGAGGCAGCTAAAACGACTTTTGCTTCTACTTTTCCGACGTTTCGGCGTATATTTCGCCTTCTTCAAGGGTTTCTACAAACATAAATAAGTGTGGTTATTTATAAAGTACAAAATAAAATTAATACAAATTTTCGAAAAAAACGGTGGTTTTGTTGTGTGACTTACAGAGGCTGCGTTTTGTTGTGTGTATTGGTGTCTTGTCCGACTTGTGACCGTCTAAAATTTCTAATGGCGTCCCACTATGACTGATGTTTCAAAAATTAACTTCAACATTGATCGTTAATATTTCACCTTTTCAACTTACTTTGTGCGTATCATTCTTCGTGGCTCTCACTGTATTACGAAATGTTTCACTGGGCTTTTTAAACTAGCTTTCGCTTGCACCTACGCTTTTCGATAAAAGCTCTACGCGATAATCGCCCGCGCACAGTTGCTTTTGCCTTTCCTAACTGATGGAAATGAGACTAGTATGTGTATGTTCTTGCTTGATGTTGTGTGTGTTTATTGTGTTTGCACATTTTGTGATTGTGTTGGTGGTATATTTGGTATTTGGTATATTTTCTGTTAGTGTTTGTTCTATTCTTGATTGCATGTAGAATGCCTGCATATTTTGCACTTAATCCATCTGTATCTGTTCTTCTGTTGATACTGTGCTCATTGTTTACTATTTGGCATATTTCTAGGAGAGGTAGTTTGTACTGTTTGTTATGTTTATCTAAAATTTTTACTTTTTCTAGGTCGAAACGGTGGTTGTTCTGGATGCTGTGTTCAAGTAATGCTGTTTTCTGGCTGAGGAGGATGATCTGTGGGTCGGTGGTGTTGATGTTTACTGCTTTTAAACGGTCCAGGGTGTTGTAATGTGTTCTGTGGCCGCTCATTCGTGTGTTCAACTTGTTGGTCGTCATTCCTACATAACAGGCTGAACAATCTTTACATGGTATGTTGTAAATGATGTTTGTTTGTTGTCCAGGTGGAATTGGGTCCTTGATGTTGGTGAAAATTTGTTTGACTGTTTTTATGTTGTAGTTTGCTAGTTTGATGTTTGTGTAGTCCTTTTTCAGCAGCCTGTCGATTTTACTCGATAGGCCCGGTATGTATGCCAGCGATCGGTAGGTATGTTCCAGGTGTTGTTCCTCTGCGTTTTTCGGTTGCCTGTGATGACGTCGTTCATTCATCCTGTTCTCAAGTCGGTGGCGAAGAGTTGTTGGATAGTGGTTGATTTGCAGTTGATTGTCAATGATGTTTCGTTTTTCTTCTTCTGTTAGGCCGGTTGATAATCGGTTGACGCGATGAATGAAGTTTTTAGCCACATTCAACTTCATTTTCATTGGATGGTATGATAGGAAGCCAAGAAACCTGCCACTCGCTATCGGTTTGGAATACTATCTAGAAATGTAAGAACAATATTCCCTACACACGAAATTTTCTAATTTTGTGCGAAAGCTGGTTCACAGGACCTGTCATTCAGGTGGCAAATATCCTTCAAATGATTTTCCACGACCATGTCTGAGTCCGCAAGCTTTTTATTACCTAGCTTTCTATAGCCCATATTATATATTTTGGTAAATTGAATAAAAACAAAATGGTGGCTAAAGAAATTTTATATGGAAAATTTTGGTTCCCAAGCAACATAGGGATATCTACAAACCAGATGATCAATATCGCAATATCATCAATATACAAAAAGAAGAGTTTTTTTTTCAGAAATTGTGGAAAAATGGAGCAAAAATATAAAGAAATAAAAAAGTTATAGCGATTTGAATATTTGTAATGGTACCCTGCGGTAGCGGGGTTAACATTGCACACCCTGTTGTTGCCGAGTACGTTTTGTTAATCAGACATACGGGATATGTCCTGAAGCCATTTAAAATATATTGTTTTCAAACAGATCAAACTCTAAAAGTCTTATGTTACACCCCAACATTTATTCATTTGGACCTCCAGAAGCTACTGTGAATTTTTGAGTGGAATCTGTCAACTCTAAGTGGGGGTTGAACGAGCTTGAAGTCTGTATATGAAAAAATACGATTAAAGATATGGTAAAAATTCTCCAATCAAAATAAAAGAGCGCTTATTATTATGTATGTTTGTATGGAATCTAGATGGCCATGTATTTTTGTACAGCCATCATCCTAGATTGAGCCTTAATCTGCAAACGATTCCATTGGATCGCAAGGTAAATTTTCATTATTGATTAGAATTCAAAATACTATATGAAGGGCCAAAAAGGATGTGGCGGACCCTTAAGTAGAGACGTTTACGCAAAACCCGCGAAAAAAATAATATCCTTCAAATAGTATAATCCAATAAATAGAATAATGAGAATCACAGTTGATGTCCAACTATCCATGAGATAGTTTTTATAAGAAGGGAGTATCAAATCCATTCCAAATGATCGTAATGGGCCATTTTAATACACATGTAACACAGAAGGCCAAGATTGGTTGTGCAAATCTCGGTTACAGTTCATTTATTGACATTTCAACAAAATCGGCATTTGAAGACAGCGGCACTCATAGGTAGGTACCGAACTTTTTGCACCGCGGGCCAAA
Source organism: Aedes aegypti (assembly GCF_002204515.2). Taxonomy (NCBI): domain Eukaryota; kingdom Metazoa; phylum Arthropoda; class Insecta; order Diptera; family Culicidae; genus Aedes; species Aedes aegypti. The sequence continues at coordinate 129,883,258 of NC_035109.1, read as the reverse complement.
TTGATGAAAAACATTAGGCGGTGGGCCAAACTACTCATAGGAAATTTAAGTAATTTTTGTAATATCCACCGTTTCTTTTAGTGAAATTGAGATAAATATAATTGCTTCTGCTCAGGAATATGTAAAATTCAGTCATGGATTTTAAATCAATCTTGACCAAGAATTCATGAAAATCATGAAAAACATCCTGGTCTTGGCATTGTGAGAATAATATCCAAATTGTAAATGGTGTTATTTGAAAAAAAAAACTTGTTTTAAACCTCCGAGAATGCTGTATAGAATCTTGCACAGATTTTTTTTTAGAAATCCAACTAGGATCACATGAATAGAACTCTGTGGAAAATTGCAAACGATTGTATGAAAAAACATCCAAAGTTTACCGAGAAAATCTTGTCCATGGTTTTATGAGAACCCTGTGAAAGATTTTCCGTGAAACCTGTTCATATGTAAATATGTTAATCGCTCTCAGGGTGGTTTGAAATACATGACTAAAATTCTTAGAGAAATCAATGTGAAACTTATCAGTGAGGCGTCTGATTTGAAAACGATCTTTGGCAAAGTTGTAGCTGATGCATGAATCTAACAGTATCAGCGTAGCGCTAACCCCCAAGAGCACATAGGCAAATACTATGAACGATTGAATGAATTGCTTGCTTTTCCCATAGTAATTCCCATACAAACTTTGACTTATGCAGTCTCATTTTTTATCCAAATGAGCTCAATTTTTGAGAGGACACTCAGAATTTTATCTAGAATCGAGTGAGCGGTGTGGAGCGAACACGATTTTCTGAACCATCCTAGTATATAGTATCTTTTGATACCGTACTGCATCGAATTGCCAGACGCTTGGAAAACTGGACAATGGCGTTTTAACGTTTTTTTTACTAAATTGCCAAATTTTCACCAAGAATTCAGATTGAACCGGTTCCAGAGGCTTAGACTGCGAAATGATGATACCATGTGCATTGAGGTAATCGAGTTCAGTTCGCCTCCGAGCGTCGAGGTCTCTCAAGCTTGTAGGTTGAAGCGCCCATATAGCGAATAGGGAGTCAAGGGTTCGATTCCCATCGGAGCATGTGGTTTCTTTTCGCGGTTTTGATTTCAATTTGTACAATTGACTCTTGTTCGTCGTGTACACATAAACTTTGAAACCTTACAACAATTTTGGAGTGATTAAAGGCCGGTATCCGGGGTTCGAAGCGTCCGGGCAATTTGAATGAACACGGTATAACAAAAGCATAAAAATGAGCTCTAATTTTAAATATAACTGCATGGAAATAATGGTTCATGTAAAAATTACTGAAACTCTTGATCTTCGATAAAATTATTTAATATTCACAGAAAATATGTTCATATATCATATTTAATGAATGCTAAATGCAATCCTATAATGTTACTTCTACAATTTTTTACTGAGAGCTTTCCTTGCCAAAGTTGCCATTTTCGCATTCGTATATCGTGTAACAGGTACGATGACACTCTTTGTCCAGGGAATTCAAGGAAATTTCCATTACAAAAAGATCCTGGACCGACTGGGAATCGAACGCAGACACCTTCAGCATGGGTGTGCTTTGTAGCCGCGTACTCAAACCACTCGCCTTAGGAAGGCCCCATGTGAATATTCCTTTAAAATAGCGTAAAATCATCAAATATTGACGGTGGTGCTTAAATACTATATATTTCGAATGCTAGACATTTTTAAGTGAATAATGGTTCCAGAAACACCGTGTACGCAACTTTCAATTCCCCTCTGCTAGCCGAGAGGCCTTCCCGCTTACCCCTTCGTTAACTGAATGGTATGCTTTCGACGCACATATGGTGAAAATTGCATAATCGGTCGGTCATTGCCAATACGAAAAAAGGTATCCATCGGAGAGCAATTACACCGACTAATAGCTGGATTGATGCACCTCGTTCAGCTCGTATATGTGAATTCTTTGGGCTTCCTACGGTACGCTCGCTCGTACGGAACCAAGCACTTTAAAGTACACTTTAAAAGCCTACAAAAAAAATTCTCAGCACTCCAGCGCACCATTGACCGTGGCCGCTATTTCGTGCACTCGGCGCAAACGGTTGAGTGGAGGTTGAGGTAGTGCTACAGAAACAATCACAAACCATTTAGGAAATTTAGTCACGAAAACATGTGTTAACAAACGCCCAGTAATGCGATCCCTCCGCAATTCCAACCGTTTGGCGTGTCTGTGAGAAAACCTTCAAGTCGTCTTCCTTGGTTGGAAAGGTGCTAATTTTGCGCTTTTTTTTTTGCAGAGCTCAGTCCAATATACGTTCAGGTGGAGAGAAGTAACGGAAACCTAAACGAAAGAACGATTCGGAAAATGATCAATCGGGAAGTTGTAAGAACCTGAAGTTGATCACGACTTAAGTTCAATTAACAGTTTTAATGATCAGCATGCAACTATAAAAAGTGTAAACGATACAAATTCGTTTCAAAGCACAAATTAAAGGCCGAAGTTAATTTAAAATAAAAACCAAACCAATCGAAAGATAATCCAATGCCGATCAAGAGCTAACCCAAAGCTAATATAAAGCCAATCTAAAGCAACGTCAAATCCAATCTACGATGTGACTCTGGCGGTCATTGAAAAGTTGAAATGTTCACTGATTCTTCTGATAAGCAAAACTGTCTTTTAATTATACAACTACTAAATGCGTTCCTATATCCCATCATACAATACATGGCAAACCAAAACCAAGAAGCCGAAGTAAATGCTTCCGTACAGCAATTATTTTGTCACAGTCGGTTGCTATCGTTTTGAATTAAAGTGCACCGAGCGGAAAGTTGAGAGCGATCTAATGCCCTCCCAAAAAATGTCCCGCAAAACAGCCCACCTCTCTTCCCACAATTCCTAAACGTGCCATACCATTCCGCTTTGCTACCGTTGCAGTGACTTGACTTAAGTTAATGCCAAGCTGTTCCGCTGCTCAGAATATTTAACACGTTCATTGTTCTGTTCTAATGTTTGTCGTATCACTTTCCTTTGTATTAATGTAGGGAAAAGGTGTTTACGGTGGTGTACTATTAGAAAATGAATCTTGAGCCTGTGAATAAGCTATCAATTATGATAATCCATTGCGAGATCAAAATTCAGGTTCAGAAATATAACATTAATGTACTTATCAACGGTTTTGACGACCCAGTCTTCAAAAGAAGTATAGAACAATATAAACATAACATAGCAGGTGCTTGAAGTTTTGATGAAAATTGTTATGCATCATAACGATAAATGAAGCACCGTGAACGGGAAATGAATGAATTTCAAGTAACCGACACGCTTCTTAGTGCTATTTTGTGATTCTTAAGGTGCTTACCCGTCGTCAATCGGGTGGGATTTTCGGCTTTTTTACGGCGGTGAGCACAAAACTGGCACGAGCACTGAAATGATTCACAAGCAAAATAAAACTGAGCTCGCCAAGAATCCTTGCAGAATCGCATCTCCCTTTAGATTTTGCTCTTGCTCTTATCATCATTGCCCGTGTTTTACTTACTGTTCGGCCGATTAAAACTAGGATTGTTTTGTTCTCTGTGTTTTGTTGCAGTGATAACCTGAATGAACTGAGGAACCGTACAGCGTAGATGTCAAAGGATGATTATTGTTATCGGTGAGTAGGCAGTTTGAATCTGTATGGAATCAGAGTGAAGATAAGGTAAACTGATTGAACGGAGTAGACCAGAAGACTATTTTGAACTAATCTTGGAAGAACTCTACAGCAAGTATTCACATATATGGGATACGTATGATCTTTTTTTAAAATTTCGAGCTAAATTTTTCCACACTGTAGCATTACGTCTCAACTGGGGCAAAGCCAACTCCATACCTTAGATTTCTTTGATCACTTTCAGTAATTTTACTTAAGATTATTCTCTGTAAATTTACCATTCTACTCCTCTCCACGACTACATATGTAGCTATCTACAACAACCTACATAAACCTACATGCAAGTAGTGTCACAAAAGGGAAGGCGAGAATATTGTCGTTCCAAAAAAATGCCCAACAGGACTGATACTCGAGCCCGCAATGATCGTTCTGAATCGTTGTGCGCTAATCGTGACGGCTATTTGGGCCGACAGCTGCATATACAATATATATACTAGTATATAGTATATAGTACTCACAGCGAGCTATCATAATTAAAAAGCTTTCAATGGAAGTTACTGTCGCGCCATGAATCTAACACAAGCAATCACATCAAGCAAAACATTAGCGTTATCAGTATTTTGTTTGAGCCGCCTACCTGCATGGCTAATTGGTTTGTTTGCCTCAGTGGCATAATAATATTTATTAGTTCAGAAAAAAATCACAAAAAATGTCTGCAGCTATAGTAAATGCACATACAAACAGGCGTAACATATTTTATTAAAATCCATCGCCCTCTATACACTAACATACACTGTACACATCATGATCTGGTGAGCATGTTGCATGAAATACTTTTTTGTGCAACAAGACCTTCAGATGGCGGTACTGGGAAACTTCAAATACGCAGAAATACGATACGTGCGCTCCTGGATGTGAGCTTTGAAACATGGTAAATTTAAAATAATTATTAAAATAAAATGGTCGATGGGAATTTCTTAAATGTCACGTCTGTTTGTCAGAGTTCAAAGGAGATTCATAGCCTGTAAGACATTTTCGTTGCAAAGTAGCTATCTTTAATATTAGCCAGGATCCTAAGATAGGATGATTTACGGCTTCGGCACCATTCGACTATTATCGGCAATCAAAATTAAAACACCAAATTCGCAGTATTTTTCTGTCAAAATATACAAATGAAAACATTCAGTTGATTCTTTGTTCTGTCATACGTTGAACAAATGCTCTCGGCAGATATGACATCAATTCAAATGCATACGTCTCAAAATGCGGCTGATTTGAAGCTACTAAAAAGATTCGCCTGTTATTCCTATGATGAAACGGCCAAAGAAAACGAGACTGCCGTCAATAAACACGCTGACATGAGATGCTCGAAATGCTGTGAAAACATTTCTCAAAAGCTTTTATCAAGTCTGTCCCCAAGTAACACAGCTTGTTTTATAAATGTATAAAACACTTGATTCATACAAATCAGTATGTTTTGTGGTGTTTATGAATAACCTTATTTTGTACACTTATATCACCGAAACAGCGCAAAATTTGGCGGCTAATAAAACATCTTTCATGTAAAAGAAGATGTTTCCTAATACATTATTAAAACATACGATTATGTGTTAAAGATATATTAAATAGCATCACTCCCAAGTAGCACTAGTAACAAATGCAATATTTTAGAAAAATAAAACAAATTACATTGCCGTTGCATTTCAGATAATTTGTAGCATATCTTATGATGATTGGTTACTAAACTATTGCATTGTTTCTTACGCTTTGTTTACATTACATAGGTGTTACATTTTTACTTGCATGTAACTTAACCTAGAGCTGTCAAAATAAATAAGTTATATTGAAATTGAATCTGTGGTTGCAAAGAAACAAATAGCACGCTAGGTTACATACAGATTGCTAAGTCACATGTGTGTAACAGCATGAAGTTTGTTTACCATTTGTCATAGGGGAAGGGGTGAAAAAATGAACAGGATGGTAAAATGAACACCGAACTTGTTACGCATGAACAACAAATTTTAATATTTTTTATTACGCACGGATGATTAAGAGCATAAATAAGAGTGTTTTTGTTAATACGGAGATAAATTGAAGTCAGAACCACGTTCAGAAATAAAAACTGATGTAATTTTAGGCACGGAGATGTTGAGGTTTTTCAATGAGGTGAATATCGTAATGACATGATGTCAAAGCAGAAACCTTTAGAACTGTTTTCGAAGGGATTATAATCTTTCATAGATGTTTTTTAGGACTGTGATAAAAAAAATTGAAAATGTTTGTTTTGCTAGTGTATTTTACCACCAACATAAAATGAACATTTCCATAATATTTTAAAGACGATTAAAGTATGTGAAAATTTAGCTGTCTTAGCCTTAATTCGTGTCGCTGCGTTAATTAACATCTCTGATGATGTGCGATAGAACTAGTTATAATTAATAAACAAATTAATAAATAAAGGACAATTTCTGCGAGTAGACATATCACAGGACATCGAGTTACATTTGTAATGTTCTCTTTTCTACTTTTGTGGGGAACGCCAAACTTTGAGCCGATGACACAGAATGACGAGAATTCGTTTAAGGGGGCAGGATCCGTCACCAACTCAATAATTTGCAAAAGCAGTTTTTTCGTTCAAAATCATGAATATATTCATGTGTTCACTGTATTTTATTCTCCAACCGAAACACAGTGAACACATATTCGACGAGTAAATTTCAGTTTTAAACAGAAAAATGGCTGTTGAAGTTTCGATGTCGTAATCAAACGTCATAATTCCACCGCAAAATCGCTAGTGTTTGGAGGTGATGTTTACTTCAAAATTCCGAAATCATCATCTCCAACTTAATTCTAATACCCTCCGGCCACGAATTATTGTGGCGCGTCGATCGTCGCAAGTTTCTCGTTAAACAGTCAATCCCGTAAATGATTGTGTTTTGTTATACTTAATTACTTTTAGACGACAGCAGTCAGTGGCTGTCTTCTTTGTTGAAATTTGTTCTGGGATTCCAACTCCCACAGGGTCCACTTATTCACTGTCATAAAACTTATCGAAGGACCTAAACTCTAATCAACTCGTTGGGACAAAACCCTCACCCCCCTATTTCATAGCACCAAAACAGCTGTTGAATTCAAATTCTACCAAACGTAATGTCACGCTGAAGTAACGCGCAAATTAGAACCTTACAAATGTATTTTTTTCGCATCAGCATGTATCTATTATTGAACAATAACATCAGAACAAACGCCTGTAGGTATGAGAAGAGAAATCACTCATGTTACTTAGGCCTTATTGAAGTGACAGCACAGAGATGCACAAGGGGCTACCATTAACGACGCGGTTATTTCTTCCCAATTTTAGACCCATCTTCCCCCTAGTAGTCATTTGTCCATACACAAAATTTACAAATTGTATGGACCGTGGTAATTGGGCAGAATCTCTCCCCTCCCCCAACAAAAGACTACATGGTTTATGGATGACCCATAAGCACGCATTTTTTGATTGATTTATTAACCCTAGAAATACTCAGATGGATGGATGTTGTTTTTACTATTAGATAGAGAACATATTTATATATCCGATTATAATAAAAATAGCATGTTTTTCTCATCTAAATCGCTATTTTCCTTATCATGGGCATATTACCCTCAGTCCCTAATATTGGCACAAATTGATTAATTTCTAAAATCAATTCGTTGTTTCACCTCAGGACGCAAGATTGCATTACTTCCTAGCGTCTTGTAGTGAAAAATTGTTAACAAACCCGCATCTTGTCACCTTTATTCACAGAAGAGAGGATCGATGAAGAGAAATCGATCACACGAATTGAGCCCTTTTTATAGCACACGCTTGAATTTGCCTTCTTTCGAGCTATTTGAGTCATTTGAGCACATCACAAACCATGTGCTTTCTTGGACAGAGCATTTAATTTTCATACTTTTGTAAGGTTCCAGTCGATTAGCTTAGGAGATTTTTGCACATTATTTGATGATTTATCGCAAATTCATCGTTTTTCCCATTAAAAGCAAGACGATATCGTTTAGGTGTTCATTTTAATACCCCTTCCCCTATTGACAGCTGTGTAATTTATTGGCAGTTTCAGTATAGTTACACATCAGTTTCAAAATAACATAAGCTTTCTGGGTAACTAATGTGTAACAAACGAGTAACTTGCTGACAGTGGACAACACTACATGTCAAAAAATTTCATACGTATTGTGAATTTCTATATAAGAATACTATTTTATGACTAGTTATTGTTTTCATAGATATTTTTCCAGTAGTTAATTAAAATTGTTGAATTTACAATTTGCAGCCTCTCTAACAGCTCTTCAATAGTTTCCATCATTTTAGATTGGCTGTCCTCAAACAGTTATTCGGAAGTGTTTCTGCAGCAAGATGAAATTAAATGGCGATTTATGATAGGCAACCCAGAAAATCCAACTGCGGGACACGAAACAACGTGATTTTAGAATCACAATCTTCACAAACAATTAAATTAAAATCAAAAACACTGCGTTCTAATGGAATAAAATATCAACAATCCAGGTATCACGTGTTATTCAATATAACATTATTATTTTTTTTATGAGCGCGTCAATTTTGAGCAAGTTAAATGATTGATTTCACCACAAATTTAAATCGGCATGTTAAATTTAATATGTACTTGTGAATAATTACGCGTTCGGAAATCATAAGTATTGCTTTTAATGACATTCAATTCTAAAATGGTTGTTCGGTTCCAAAACTGTGAGAAAGTAACAACAACTTCAACGCCGTTTCATTTATTTTGTCGCAGGAAAACCCATGCGTAATCAATAAATTACATAGCAGCCGCTCGTAAACTTCTTATGTAACGAACAAACAAGTTACATAAGGCTCGACTTTTTGCGCTTTTTCGGTTACATAGCAGTATTTTTCCACGTTGCAAATGTATCATATTGTAACTTTTGAATATGTTAAGTAGCCGTTGCTGTAAGCTACTTGTAACAATATGTGCTGCTTGGGCTAATACTTACTTGTTATATTAAACCTAACATTGTATTGTTTTACAAATTACGTCTATTTTTGTTTTGACAGCATCAGTTCAAAATAAAATCAAAATAATGAAAGGTAAAGTTTTTTTTTTAATTTTCATGAATTGCTCATGGTCAAAATATTTTAATATACGATGATTATTACCTATTCTTCTGTTGATTTCCAATAGTGTACCGAAACTGTGTGCTGCTCTAGATTTATTGTGAAATGCACAACTTTATTTATTGTAAATCCATGCGCCTCACATGAAATGGAAAAACATAACAATCTATGTGTCGTCATAGAATTTTTCAGCGGATCTATTCCCAATGTCAGAAACACAATATGGCGTCTTCCTCATGAAGCCTGTAGTGCTGTCAAAAAATGTTCGGGTGTTTATCGTTCAAATATTCTAAACTTTCTATGACAAGCGGCCAACCTGTCCGGGCCCATCTTGATGAGTTCGGCTCCGATACCATCCTTGCCAGCGGCCTTGTTGTTCTTGAGCTGTTGAATGGCACCTCAACTTCCCCCATCGTGGGAGCTGGTTGGTTTCCAATGTCCACTGTGCTGAAGTAGCCATCGCCTTCGCTGTCCTGTTCTCTGCGCCATTCAGGTGTTCGTCGTAGTGATGTTTCCACCTTTCGATCACCTCGCGTCCGTCCGTCAAGATGCTCCCATCCTTATCCCGGCACATTTCAGCTCGCGCCACAAAGCCTTTGCGGGATAAGTTGAGCTTCTGATAGAACTTCCGCGTTTCTTGAGAATGGTACAGCAACTCCATCTCTTGACATTCCAGCTCTTCCAGGCGGCGCTTTTTGTCCCGGATCAGGCGGGTATACTGTTTCCTCTTCAGTCTGTAACGTTCCACGTTTTTTCGCGTACCATGCTGCAGCATTGCAGCCCGCGCTGCATTCTTCTCCTCTAAAACCTCCTGGCACTCTTCGTCGAACCAATCGTTTTTTGAGCTCCGTACCACATATCCGAGAATGCTTTCGGTCGCGTTGTTAATTGCTGCTTTGACTGCCCTACAGCAGTCCTCAAGAGGGGCCCTATCGAGCTCGCCCTCATCCGGCAACGCTGCCTCAAGATGCTGCGCGTACGCATTGGCGACATCCAGCTGTGTCAGTCGCGCTATATTGTACCGAGGCGGGCGTCGGTACCGTATATCGTTGATGACGTATAGTTTTGGGCGCAGTTTCACCATCACCAGGTAGTGGTCGAAGTCAATGTTAGCACCACGATAGGTTCTGACGTCGGTTATGTCGGAGAAGTGCCGTCCATCGATCAAAACGTCGATTTGCGATTCTGTATGCTGAGGTGATCTCCAGGTATACCTATACGGGAGGCTGTGCTGGAAATAGGTGCTACGAATGGCCTTATTGTTTGAGGCGTCAAAATCTATCAGTCATAGGCCGTTCTCGTTCGTCAGTCGGTGGGCGCTGAACTTTCCAATCGTCGATCTGAACTCCTCCTCCTGGCCAACCTGAGCATTCAAATCTCCTACGATGATCTTGACGTCGTGGAGCATTAACGTTATAGTGTCTTTTATTACTTGAACATCTATGGCTTGAGCTTATAATCAAGTCTTAAATATTTTAATCGAATCTCGGATAATCGAGTCACCGGATAATCATATCTCCGGATAATAGAGACCGACCTGTATTTATTTAATTAAGGGTTGCTGAGTCAACTGCCGTTTTCAAGAATACAATACGTCTAGTTTTTAAGGTATTTGCTGTTGAAAATGCAAAATTCGTCTGTTTCATCCTTCTTGCATGCAAGCAATTTATAAGCTTAATTTGTCACAGAATTCATACCTTATGTGTATAAAAATAGATATATAACTCCAATCTACTAGAGACACATAACTAGATCTCTTGATGTCTCAAGACAAATAGAAATGTAATTTTTGTTATACTGTGTAATAATTCTTCGATCTGTTTAGTGGAATGCTTATAACATACTAACCTGTACCTAATGAATAAAAATCGAAGCTAAAGTTCAGTGATTCTTGATGAGAAATTGATGACATTGTTCAGCTGCCCATGATGTTGAAATATGTTTTGCTTCGATCATATGTGTTGCTATAAATCTAATTCTAAACACTTTCTAGATGCAGAATTTTTCAAAATATGAACAGGCATTGCAAAATGAAACATAACAATACTGATAATACTACTTTTGTTCCGATATCAAATTTGCAAACATCAGCGTTAACTCGGAAGCGTTTCATACGGCTGTGTTCGAATCAAAACAACATTCGATACAAAACCTAAACGAGCAACATGTATCGTTTCAATTAATCACCCAATAAATGGCAACATTATTAGCGTAATGCTTTCTCTGCGGTTCATTGCTCCATTCATCAGCAGGATCCAATTAAAATTAACAATTAAAGAAGTAACAGGTATTTCACCGAACAAAAACATCCATACGTTGTGGGTGTCTTGCAACAACGGCCCGTGAGATTTCTTGGCAGCTCCTCAGCGGTACAGATTTACCGCCCTGGGGTAACATTTTTCCTAATAAATCATTTGCCTGGGCAGCCTTTGTTATCTACTACATCTGCGTGCGTTCCAAAAAGGTCGAAATACTGCTAAGGAATGCTTTTCAGTCGTACCTAGGGTCGTCCATAAATTACTTAACATTTGTATACCCCCTCTTTCTCGTAGCTAACTTCAAGATCAGTAAGTTTAAGTCAACGAAAAAAGAGTACCGTTTTATTACTCGGGCTGTATAACGTAAAAAAAATGAAATTTTTATCAAAATTTCTTTCCTGCCTGTTTAAAGTCCATTACTTTACCCTCATCAGACATCGTCAAAAATTCGTCCCTCTTAAATTGCTTCATCTCATGTGGATAACCCCTACTAAGCCACCAATAACTAGATTCAGCTCAATTTGTTAACGTTTGTATCCAGCCACTGAAACTCATCGCATGCGTGTGACAAAATGTTTTGTAGTTGCATGCCACGGGTTCAAGCCAAACGCTAGGTGGTTGTGGATGCTTGCACTGCTGGCTGGTTGCTACAGAAATAAACTGTTTCCAGCGGAACGATTCAATCAACGTCAATTATGGGGCGATCTTTTGTGTACTCGGTTACCAGTACCCAGTAGAGTAGATTTGTTTTGTCTGGTCCAATTGTCAGGAACTGTCGGCTCGGCAGCCTACTAGAACTAATAGGTATTTTCGTGGGACAAATGTGATGACTATTGTATACATACCTACTTAGACTCTGATTTAAGTCTACGGTGCGGGGGAGATCTCAAAGAAAGGAGACTGCCACGCTTACCGGAAACTCTTAAAGATCGCGAACTTATTTTCAAACATCTTGAAAGAAAGAAGCACTACTTTTTTTACTTATGACGACAAAACTGAACGTTTGTTCAAGATCGTCTTGATTTTAAGTCATCTGAAGAGATCAAAAATAAATAAATGATTAAATTGGATTTTACCCAGTCTGAGTAGTCATTATGAAAGAGAGAACCCAATCTAGCATTCTTCGGAAAGGTCATTCGCAAGAACATTATTAAGTTCACTATAACAAAGATGATCTTAATAATATTGAAGCTTTAAAAAAGCAAGACTTATGTTCGATATCCGTGTGACATGGAAAGATTTCCGTAAATAAATTTACCTTTGTGGAGGTTTTTTTCTCACGCTAAGGACGTCTGTCATGAGAAGGTAGATACCAAAAAATGTGCATGCGCAAATTGCGGGGGCAAACATAAGCCTAACTTTTGGAATTGTTCTTCGTGCAAATTAATCGTTAAGGCTCTTGCTAGGCAGAGGAATGCCAACGTTTTTCTTTGTAGCCGGAGTTCCCCAGACAGAATTTCCAAAACAATTCTCATTTTTCAATTAACGATCGCTTGCTTAATAATCATACTAAACTATGATCATGCTCATTCACTAGCCAATTTCCTTCAGTCGGGTAGCCGTTCGAGTTTTTTGATATCGAATGGATTTACCCAAGCAAACTCGTATGCTAAAATTGTAGCAGGCAGTTTCAGCTTATTATTTATTTATTTATTTGGCTTTACATCAATAATCTTGATAAAAACTCGCCAACAACATGTCGCCAATTCACTCGGTTCATGGCCGCTTCTCTCCATCCTCGACTGCGACCCACGCTCTCCAGATCCTGGTGCACCTGGTCAATCCACCTAGCTCGCTGCGCCCCACGTCTTTTGTATCAACCGGATTCGTAGCGAACACCACCTTTACAGGGTTGTTGTCCGGCATTCTTGCAACATGCCCTGCCCAGCGTATCCTTCCAGCTTTAGCTACCTTCACGATCGAGCTCGTGATTCATCCTTCGCCGCCACACGCCGTTCTCCTGCACGTCGCCGAAGATCATCCTTAGCACTCAGCGTTCTAAAACCCCAAGAGCTTGCAAGTCCTCCTCGAGTATAGTCCACGTCTCATGCCCATAGAGAACTACCGGTCTTATGAGCGTTTTGTACATCGTGCATTTGGTGCAGGGGTGAATCTTTCTATGCCGCCTTGAAATCGATGAACAAATGGTGCGTAGGGACCTAGTATCCACGGGATTTCTGGAGGATTTGCCACACGGAAAAGATCTGGTTCGTTGTCGAGCGGCCGTCGATGAAACCTGCTTGATAACTTCCCACGATCTCGTTTGCACGACGAAAGAGAATCTGGGATAGCACTTTGTAAGCGGCGTTTAAGATAGTGATTGCACGATAATTTTCACACTCCAGTTTGTCGCCCTTTTTGAAGATAGGGCATATAACGCCTTGCTTTCACTCCTCCGGTAGCTGTTCCGTTTCCCAGATTCTGACTATCAGCAGATGCAGACAAGCGGCCAACCTGTCCGGGGCCGTCTTGATGAGGTCGGCTCCGATACCATCCTTGCCAGCGGCCTTGTTGTTCTTGAGCTGTTAAATGGCATTCTTAACTTCCCCCATCGTGGGAGCTGGTTGGTTTCCACTGTCCGCTTTGCTGACGTAGCCATCGCCTTCGCTGTCCTGACTTTCTGTGCCTGTGTTCTCTGTGCCATTCAGGTGTTCATTGTAGTGCTGCGTCCACCTTTCGATCACCTCGCGTCCTTCCGTCAAGATGCTCACATCCTTATTCCTGAACATCTCGATTAGTGGTACGAAGCCTCTGCGGGATGTGTTGAGCTTCTGATAGAACTTCCGCGTTTCTTGAGAATGGTACAGCAACTCCATTTCTTGGCATTCCACCTCTTCCAGGCGGCGCCTTTTGTCCCGGAATAGGTGGGTTTGCTGTTTTAGCTTCATTCATTCATTCGCGCTGCATTCTTCTCCTCTAAAACCTTCTGACACTCTTCGACAATGCTTTCGGCCGCGTCGTTAATGGCTGCTTTGACTGTCCTTCTGATAGCCGTAGCGGTAAACGCGCAGCTATTCAGCAAGACCAGCTGAGGGTCATGGGTTCGAATCCCACCGGTCGAGAATCTTTTCGGGTTGGAAATTTTCTCGACCTCCCAGGGCATAGAGTATAATCGTACCTGCCACACGATATACACATGCAAAAATGGTCATTGGCATAGTAAGCTCTCAGTTAATAACTGTGGAAGTGCTCATAAGATCACTAAGCTGAGAAGCAGGCTCTGTCCCAGTGAGGACATAACGCCAGAAAGAAGAAGAAGACTGTCCTTCAGCAGTCCTCAAGAGGGGCCCTATTGAACACGCCCTCATCCGGCAACGCTGCCTCAAGATGCTGCGCGTACGCATTGGCGACATCCGGTTGTTTCAGTCGCGCTTGTTTGTACCGAGGCGGGCGTCGGTATCGTAAATCGTTGATGACGGATAGTTTTGGGCGCAGTTTCACCATCACCAGGTAGTGGTCGGAGTCAATGTCAGCGCCACGATAGGTTCTGACGTCGGTTATGTCGGAGAAGTGCCGTCCATCGATCAAAACGTGGTCGATTTGCTATTCTGGCTGCTGTGGTGATCTCCAGGTATACCGATACGGGAGGCTGTGCTGGAAATAGGTGCTACGAATGGCCATATTCTTGGAAGCGGCAAAATCTATCAGTCGTAGGCCGTTCTCGTTCGTCGGCCGGCGCTGAGCTTTCCAATCGTCGGTCTGAACTCCTCGTCCTGGCCAACCTTAGCGTTCAAATTTCCTATGATGATCTTGACGTCGTGGCTTGGGCAGCGGTCGTACTCGCGTTCGAGCTGCGCGTAAAATGCGTCCTTGTCATCATCAGTGCTTTCGGAGTGTGGGCTATGCACGTTGATTTTGCTGAAGTTAAAGGATCGGCCTTTGATTCTCAACTTGCACATTCTCTCATAGATCGGACACCACTCGATCACGCGACATTGCATATCACCCATCACTATGAAAGCTGTTCCCAGCTCGCGTGTGTTTCCGCAGCTCTGGTAGATGATATGATTACCTCTAAACGTTCGCACCATCGAACTTGTCCAGCACACCTCCTGCAGCGCTACGATGTCTAAACAGTACATCGGAGAGTATGCGTGTGCTTCCGATAAAGTTGAGAGATTTGCAGTCCCACGTATCGAGTTTCCAGTCGCTAGTCCATTTCCGTCGCTGTGGTCTTTGCCGCTCCGTATTCTCTCGTTGACGTTCCTGTGCTGATGTGTTTTCACGGTTGGCTTGCAAGGCCTGACATCAAACCCCTAAATTTCCGGAGGACCATTCCCCCCAAATGTTCGGAGGACCATAGTGCGCAATTTAGCTTTGAGTCCATCTCTGGCACTCGGACGATGATCAGCAGCCCCTGACATGGGGAACAGACGCTGTAGTGAGTCGCTCCTAACATGGAGTACAGACGCTCCAGGTTTGCAGAAGCAAAAGCAAAAGCAAACCCCCCTTTCCTGTCAGCATACGATCAAAGTTCCCACCGGGGATTGGTTACCCGATCTTCCCCAAGGTTACTCGTACCCCGGACCTGTACTACGAGGAGGTAGGGATAGGAGTTGCTGTGCAAGAGGCTAAGGACCGCACAAAGGGGTCTACTTTATTCCTGCAGGTACGCGAGGTACCAATGGTAAGCCATGCCCAGCCATTTACCGTGCCAATTTACAGTCAAATGTGTTTTAGAAAATCATCGATGGAATTGAGAAATTCGCGAAGGAGTAGTAAAAAATTTTGCAAACAATTTGTGATATTTTAGTGTTTCTTGATTGTTTTCTCATTTGGACTAATCCTTGAAACTAATTCCCGTAATCTTATAACAAATAATCTAATCTTTCCTGATGGATTTTTGGAGACAATCAATACTGGAGAGATTAATAAATAATGATAGGTGAAGAACATTCGACGGATTTCACACCAACTCGACAAAGGGATTGGCAGCACCCCTTCAGAATTAAAGGAAACTTTCTGGGTGTGAAGACTATGAGAAACTAAGATACTTGACATACTTTGTTTTTTCAAAATCGATCTAGACTAACATTTGGAAAGGGTCCAAGTTTATTTTTACTTTTTTTATAAACCCGTATAACTCGAAAACGGTAAGAACTACAAAAAAGTGTTGTATGGAGGACTGTCGTGCAATTTCCTGACGTTTTAGAGAAAAATATTAAAAAAATAAAAACACATTTTTACACTGAAAAAAAATATATTCAAAACTTTAAAGTCGTTTTAAAAAAAAGCAAAAAGTTTCGTAATTAAATTTACTAAAAGTCGTCCATACATTGCAAATTGGGCATATTTTAGGGAAAAAAGTTTTTCTATCATCGAATTTTTGAAGTCCCAAAGTTTTTTTTTTACTATTTTTTTTTAAACCTGTATAACTCGAAAACGGTAAGACCCAAAAAAAACTGTTGTATGGGTACTGTCGTGAAATTTCGTCGTGTTGTATGGGACTGTCGTGAAATTTCCTGAAGTTTTAGAAAAAAAAATATTGAAAAAATAAAAACACATTTTCTACACTGAAAAAAAAAATGATCCAAAACTTTAAAGTCGATTTAAAAAAAACGGCCATTTCAGACTTTGTTCATCCTTAAGCAAAAAGTTTCGTAATTAAATTTACTAAAAGTCGTCCATACATTGCAAATTGGGCATATTTTAGGGAAAAAGTTTTTCTAACTTCGAATTTTTTAAGTCCAAAATGAATTTTTTATATTTTTTTTTATTTCGCTTTAAAAAGTCTAGTATGATCATATTTTCAAGTGATAAATGAGTTTTAATCACAAAATAGATTATATTTGTTTTATTGGGAGTAGTTAAAAGAAATAAAACGGAATTATACAGGTTTTTTTTAATTAAATTCAATTGATCTTATATCGACTTTAAAGTTTTGAATATTTTTTTTTTCAGTGTAGAAGATATGTTTTTATTTTTTCAATATGTTTTTCTAAAACTTCAGGAAATTCCACGACAGTCCCCCATACAACACTTTTTTGTAGGTCTTACCGTCTTCGAGTTATACGGGTTTATAAAAAAAGTAAAAAAAAACTTTGGGACTTAAAAAATTCGATGTTAGAAAAACTTTTTCCCTAAAATATGCCCAATTTGCAATGTGTGGACGACTTTTAGTAAATTTAATTACGAATCTTTTTGCTTAAGGGTGATCAAAATCTGAAATGGCAGTTTTTTTTAAATCGACTTTAAAGTTTTGAATATATTTTTTCAGTGTATTAAATGAGTTTTTATTTTTTCAATATTTTTCTCTAAAACGTCAGGAAATTTCACGACAGTCCTCCATACAACACTTTTTTGTAGGTCTTACCGTTTTCGAGTTATACGGGTCTATAAAAAAGTAAAAAAAAATTGACCCCTTCCAAATGTTAGTCTAGATCGATTTTGAAAAAACAAAATATGCAAAGTATCTTAGTTTTACATACTTTTGACATCCAGAAAGTTTCATTGAATTCTGAAGGAGTGCTGCCAATCGCGTGTCGAGTTGGCGTGAAATCCATCATTCACATCACCATAACAAAGGCTCTACTGTATATGTCATTTGAAAATATGATAGATTTAGCTTTTTTTAAGCGTTGATCGTTTCTCCAAACCCACGATGGAGATGTAGCAATGAAGGTTAGGTATGAGCAAATCTACCGCAATGAATGAATTTGAAAGAAATCAGGAAGGAAAATATAGTTTTATTGTAACATTTTTGTATATCTTGTATAGTCTTAAAAATGCGACACTCGCTACCGAATACTTTGAATTCTAATTTTCACTAGTTTATGGATTCCTCGTTATGTTTTTATAAGAGTCTCTTAAATTAGAGTTATTTTCAGTTCCAGTAGGTATCATCGTCTTGTTATGCAAACAGCATGAATCCTAGCTAAGAAAGCTCCCATTTTGCATAAAAGACTTGTCATAGTCAATGTCATACGAGTCAACACTTGCATTATCTATGGGTACTTGCCTTAGTTTTGTTCTCACGATGGACTTCATTCAAACAAAAATGTGCAATGTTTATTACAATTCATTCAATAGTAGGAAGAGCCTTCTAATTTATGCATCTTCGTGTAACATAAAAGAAGTTATTAACGAACATCAGACCACTTAGTGATTATTATCATCCACCCATTAGACTTAAGCATGCACCACTAAACAATAAATCACTTTTCATGAGATTGAGGAAATTTTCGCCCGAAACACACATCTCCATGAGAAAAGTGACATTGCATAATCAGCAACTCCCACAGCCATTTACATTATGCTGCGAGGGGTTTTTCTTACGATAAGCCAAGTGCATGTACTGCAATGTTGAATGTGTGCATCGCAAGTGCAAGTAACGAATTAATTACCCCTAAAATTGGCCAATTTGTTCGTGCTTGCCAAGTTGGTACCACTGCGCTCGTAGAAGTAATCTTC
The DNA here is from genome assembly GCF_002204515.2 of Aedes aegypti. NCBI lineage: Eukaryota > Metazoa > Arthropoda > Insecta > Diptera > Culicidae > Aedes > Aedes aegypti. The sequence goes on along the minus strand of NC_035109.1, from coordinate 129,864,832 downwards.
CAACTCCGTATAAGTATTAGCTCAATTGCATATTCCAGTGCTCATTTGCGACACGGCACAATCTTACCTAACTTTTAGGTGTATGCAATATCGAAACTGAGAGTGGAGCTAAGAAATTCTTCTCAAATTACCGGAGTGATCTTCACGGTGTTTGTACTTACCTACTACCTCTTCAGGCCACAGTGGTCAAAAAGAGATAAATTTGGGCCAAAGCTCTAATCTGCTTGGTGTTTTTGTTTTAGAAAATACCATTTACATGCTGCGGAACCTTTTTTGACATGATATTCTTCTTCTTCTTGGCATTACGTCCTCACTGGGACAGAGCCTTCTTCTCTGCTTAGTGTTCAATGAGCACTTTCACAGTTATTAACTGAGAGTTTTCTTTGCCAAAGTTGCCATTTTCGCAATCGTATATTGTGTGGCAGGTACGATTATACTCTATGCCCAGGAAAGTCAAGGAAATTTCCATTACGAAAAGTTCCTGGACCGAGACTAAAACTCAAACGCCTTCAGTATGGTTTTGCTTTGTAGCCGTGGGCTCTAACCGCTCGGCTAATGAAGGCCCGTTTTTTGACATGTTTAAAGATTTTTTTTTTGAAAAACATAAATATTTTGTATAAAATGTTTTCGAAGAGTAGATAATAATGTTTTAAATAAATATAAGTTGAGAAAATAAACGTAAAACATTGAACTTTTCACGCAACTCTAAATTCAAACAATCAAATTTCTGAAAAAATGAACGATTATTGTAAGGTTTCAGATTTTTTATAAATATGTACTATTCAAAATGGCTGTGACATGACGCGAAACGACCAACAAATCAATAAAATAAAAATTTCAGTGCAATTTCAACATTCAAGGAATTTAAGGTATAAGAAATATAAAATAAATATATACAATTCTTATGCTCACTTTTTCCTAAATTTAGTCATCTCTTTACACAAATCCCGACCATTGTGCAGTCTAATGAGCAAAAGATCTTTTGTGTCTTGAGAGATGGTATGTGTCCCCCGTTCAACATCGATGTAATTCTATACCGACTCGGTTCATTGTGAAGCAAACCCAACAATCCATCGACTGTGGGAATGTTATGCAATTTCCAAACATATCTTGATCGCACAAAGAACTGTCTCGAGACCAACCAGTCGTCGCGATGGTCGTCTTTGCTTTTGAGCTGTTTCGTGTTTAAAGAGCTGGCTGGTTGTACTTCATGTTATTTTTATTGTTTTCAAACGCATTTCTATCTGGTTGGTTTTGTTAGCCTTTTTCATCGGATGAGTATGCTGTGAATACAGTTTACCTTGTCGAGAATGTATTCGCCATGAAACAATAATATAGAAGGTAATTTTATCACATGGCTTTCTTGGTTTTAAGAAGAGGAAAAATAAGAAGGGCTTTCAGGTTATTGAATTGAGAAATATCCTGCCGTTGAAATTGCTTTGCGAATTATTCCACGTACGTTGTTTTACATTATAGTCACCAATGACAAAGAAATGACTTATTACGAGTGAATTTCCGCAAGTCAGTTTGAAGCAAATTGTCTTACTTCCCAGTGCATTGTAAATGCAGATAGGCAGCTATGGAAGTAAATTTACCAAGCTTGTTAAAACAAAGCTTCAAAAATTGTGGTTTAAAATAACGAAAAAAAGCTGATGTTTTATACGCCTATGAATGATGATTGCAAATCTACCACATGCTTCTTCCTGTCAATCGTTACGATAAACAACAAAGTTTCAATCTCTTCTGAGCTTGTATTCAGGTTTCAAATAAGTTTCAGTAATAACTGCTTTATGTATAAAATACGTTTTTAGGGCAACTTCACCAGTGGTCCAAATCACGGGCTTGGTCCAAACTTTTGTACTATGTTGAAAATTGGAGCATGCACCGGTGTTGCAAATGATGTTTCATTTACCTATATTTTATAAAATTTTTCTGGACTTTTTTTGTTCCAAATCTGGTTTGACACATGTTTATTTAACAATTCAGATTTTTCTTTCTGAAAAATCGAAGCTCGATTTCCTCCAGAAATTCCTCTAGGGATTTCGTTCAGATATTTGTCCAGTGATTTGCTGCAGGAATTACTCCGAGGAATCGCTCCAGGAATCCCTTTGGGTATGTATCGCGTCTCCAGTTGAAAGCCGGAATCATCGATACGCGAAAACGGATTCTTCTCTAATCTATACGTCGAACCTAACATTGGACATGGTGCGCTGGACAGCTGATCTGGTGTGCTACACTGCGCACCTTGGCTACACAGCGCACCTTGGCTTTTTCCTCCAGGAATTCCTCTGGGGATTTCGTCAGTCAGTCGTCTCAAGAAATTCCTCTAAGACTTTCCTTCAGGGATTCGTCCGGAGATATTCCACTCCTACGATGATATTCTGCCTCTTAAGGCCCAAGTAAAAATTGTACAAAAAGCAAAACTGAAAAAGCAGTTTTCTACATTTAAACTAAAAAATCGAAGAAAATAAAGATATACAGCTAATCTATTTGGTTAATAAAAGAGCTGTGTTTTCTTCTTCGATTTGTCTAATTTAAAAGAGATAACTACTTTTTCAGTTTTTACTTTTGCACCATTTTTACTTGGGCCTTAAGAATTTCATCAGGATTTTCTCCAGAAATTCCTTCAGGAATTTCTCATGGGATTTCCAACAGAAATTTATTCATTCCTCCAGAAATCTATGTGGGGATTTGTTTCAGAAACTCCTACAGGATTCTCTATAGGATTTCCTTCTGGGATTCGCTCCAGAAACTCCTCCGGGGATTTCACCCAGGAATTACTTTTGAGATTTTCACCAAGATTTTTTCCAGAACATCCTCTGGGGATTTCCTTCTGGAATTTTTCATAGGATTTCCACCAGGAATTTTTGCGAAAATTCCTTACAAAAAAACACAGGGATTCCCTCCAGGAATTCCACCGGGAATTTTCTCCATGAATTCAACTGGGGATATCATTCAGGAATTCCTGTAGAGATTTTCATCATGAATAACTCCAAATATTTCTCCGGGGTTTTCCTTCACAAGTCTTTCCGGGATTTCCTCATGAAATTTCTCCGGGCATTTGCTCCAGGAATTCATCCAGAGATTTTGTTCAAAAAATCCTCGGAGGATATCCTGCAGATTTCCTCTGGTAATTCCTCTATGAATTTCTTCAGAGTCTCTCCAGGAATTTATTTGGAGTTCCTTTTAAATTACATCTGGAGCTTCTTCATGAATTCTTTCAGGTTGTTTGCAGTTCGGAGCTACACCGGGAATTCGTTTGGATTTCCTTCATGAATTATCCAGGAATTCTTTCAGAGTTCCTACAGCAATTCCTCGGATTTCCTCCAGGAATTTCTCAGGGCTCACCCAATAATTCCTTTGGAGATCCTCCCTGATTTTGTTCGTAGTTCCCCCGAATTCCCTCCATGGTTCCATTAGGAATTTATCCGGAGTTCCTCTGAAAAAATTTCACACAGCAAATCTTTCGAAATCCCTGCAAGAATTTCTTTGAAAGTCATCCAGTAATTTCTTCAGAATTCCTTCGGGAATTTCTACAGATCTCTTCCAGGGTTATCCAGGAATTCTTCAAAGTTCTAGTAATACCTCGGGAAACCTCCGGTATTTCACTAGGAATTCTTCACGAGTTACTAGTAATACCTACATTCGCAGAGCTTCCCTCTGCCTGGAAACCTGCAAGAATCCCTGAAAAATTACTCCGGGCATTCCTCTAAGACTTTCTTCGAAAATCCTCCAAGATTTGCTCCGGAGTTTCTTCAGGAATTCCTTCGTAGTTCCTCTAGGAATTCTTTCGGAGTTATTCCAGTGATTCCTTCAGAGTTTCTATTGAAATACCTCCAGTGATTCTTTCAAAAATTTTGCCGGCTATACCTTCGGAGCCCCACCGGTAATTCCTTCGGATTTTCTCCATAGATCCTGCAATAATTCTTCGGAAGATTCTCCAAAAATTTCTGCAGAGCTCCTCCACGATGTTTCTCTGAAAATAATTCAGCAGTCCCTCCTGCAAATCCTTCGGAGTTTCCCTCAAAATTTTTAGAGGTCCTCTTAGAATTTCTACAGAGTTCCACATGGATTTTCTTTTATGGAGGTATCACAAAAGAAAAGTCCATGAAGTGTTCGAAGTTTTTGGAAAAACCATATCCCGAATAATCTCGTGAAATAATTCCTTGAAGAAATATTGAAGAAATTCTTGAAATAAATCCTGAAGCGATCATTAGGGAACTTCCATGAAGAATCACTGAATACTCAGAAAATAGAAAAACTTCAAAAGCTGTTAGGACATAAAGATAATAGTTCTAAAAATGCATTCCTTGAAAAACACCTATAGAAAATTCTTATAGAAATTGCTGGATAAATGCCTAGAGAAATCTTCTAAGGTGGTTGTAGGGAAATCCTGTAGGAACTTATGAATGAATGCAAAAAAAAAACCTTTTGAACGATTCCCTGAGATTTCTGGAGGAATTTTTGAATGTAATCATTAACGTTAAATTAAGGGTAATTCCTTGAGGTAGCCTTGAAAGAGTTTCTTGCAGGAACCTCTGAAAGAAATTCCCAATGCATCTTCTGGGGGAATCCCTGGAACAACAATTCCAATAGGAGTCAGTGATTTCCTCTCTCCTTTTCGGAGAAGTTAATGAATTGATGTCAGAAGAACGCTTTTTGGAAAATCAGAAAAAAACTTTGATGAAATTCCTGGAAGAATCTCTGATAGAATAAGTGTTATTTTTACTGGAGGATTTTTCCTGATTTACTACTGTAGGAATTTACTGGAAAAAAATCCTGAAGGAAATTTCTGGAGCAACTTGTAAAGAATATGTATAGGCTACTCCTTTAGGAATAAATTTGTGGAAACTTGTGGTTGTGTGTTTGGAGGGTTTGACGAATTTCTTGAAGGAATTGTGTTAATTTTTTTTCGTATTTTTATGCTTCCTCCCGCCCCTCGTGGTCTTCCCTGTTAAAATGACCACGAGATTTATGGACAATCCCTAAACAATCCCTGAGCGAAATACTGGATGCACCGTTGTAGGGGAGTTAGGGATGGTACACAAATTATGTCACGCTAAATTTCAACTTTTTCGACCCCCTCCCCCCTCCTTTGTCACACTTTTTGTACGAGTCCTCCGAAAATTTTGTAAGGCTTGTCACGCTTCGCTCGACCCCCTCCCCCCCCTTGGAGCGTGACTTAATTTGTGCATGATCCCTTACGTGTAGGAAATTTCTGCATAATTTATCTGAGCAATCACTGAGGGAATGCTTGGGTGAATTCATGGAGAAATTTCTGAGTGATTTACTGGAGCAATGTTTAGGATATAAAATTATTTAGGAAAAACCTAGGAAATATATAATGTTGTCTATCAGTTAGGACGTGAAAAAAGAAGAAAGGCCTATCCTTTCAAGTAGGCTTTAAATTAAATGATTATTAAAGTTAGACACAAATCGTCGCAATCTCCAATTTTCACGATAAGTGCTTTATGTGTTTTATTTAAGTAAGGTTAACTCATTTCAAACATGTGCAGTAAATCCCAAAAATAATCCCAGTTTTTTCCATTATTCTCTAATAATCCAATTTCGCACAAAAGAGGGCCCTGATAGCCGTAGTTATACTAACGCTAGGCAGGGCATGTTGTTAAAACAGCGTTCAGTTCGAAGTCGGTCGGAACAAAAAGGCGAAATAAGTTAGGGTGGTACTGAAAAATCAGTTTTTTCTTGATAGCTTTTTATACGATAATTTCTCGCAAAATGGCAGCCGGTGGTGCTGAAAATGCTTCCAGAAGCATCACCTTTAAAAATATTAATGTTTGATGCCCATATTCATATGGCTCCAGCTATGTTCCTAATTGGCCACTTCCCCCAGGGCACCTGGAACCTTCTATACAGTGGTCAGTCTTATGGTTCTGAAAATGCTGCTAGCATCATTTTGAAAATTGATGCCACTTGGTAATACTGCCATGATTGGTAATACTAACATAACTTTCCCGAACCTAGGAAAATTGCAAACATCTATACAACTTCACACCGCACAAAAAAACAAGCGACAGAAAAAATGCCATTTGGACATGACCTCGGAAAATCCGGAATATCTCCTTTGGCCGGTGGCCAATATCCATGACTAAGCAAGTTCCTGAAACTAGACCAAATTTGCCGTCGACTGCTTACGGAACGGATGAATCGAATTTCGTCAATTTTTCATAAAGTTATAAGCATTTGAATTTAGGTAAAATTTTGCCTATCTCAATCATTTTGCCTATCGCCTGTAAGTCCAAAATGTCTGTCTAAGGTAAGGAACCAGGAGGTGGGCTTTGATCACTTTAAGGTAACACGGGAGACCGTGTTATTTTCCCTATCTTTTGCCTCATTTTTTGTGGGCAGGTCGTTTGGCTGAATGCCTTTAGGCCAAATGTCGTTAGGCCAAATGCCCATAGGCCAAATGCAGTTAGACCGAAAGAGTCGTTCGGCCGAAATAACATTTGACCATTTACTACTTTTTCAATCAGTGTTTTTTCCTTCTTTTAATTAAAGGCTGTTCTATCTAGTTATACATCACAGCGGATATTGTGTGCTTCTAGGTAATGCGAATTATCCTGATCTAACAACTGACTTTTCGTTCGACCTAAAAATTCATTCCGCGGCTCCTAGGTGATGCAAATTGTCCTGACCTAACGATGTTAGTTACCCATTCGACCTTTCGTTTCATTATAAATATCGGTCATTTTCGGCCTAATGACCCTTTCAGCCTACCGACCCTTTCGACCCTACGGGAAAGCACCCATTTTTTTAATCAAAACTTTGCAGAAGCAAATTTCGAGCTGAAAATGTTATGGGTTGTGCACTTCATACATAGAATTACAGTCGACTCTCCACCTCTCGATGTTCTACATCTCGATATCTCTCCCTATGTCGATGATTTCATGAATCCCTTCAGTCTGTATACATTTTCTCTCTCTATATATCGAAATCCTCCTCATCTCGATATCTCCATATCTCGATGTGTATCTGTTGATTGTTTGTTCCCAATGTTCTCTCCGTATGTCGATATGATCAGTATCATAGGTTACTAGACCAAAGTTTTGGGATTCAAAACAAATTAGGAGCGTAAATGGCATCTGTTTGTTTATTACTTTCTTGGCAACAGAGTGTTTTCCAATCAGGTATTCATCAAAAATTTGTTCTTTGTGTCGATCTCTCCCTATCTTGATGGTCCCTTCGATATCGAGATGTGGAGAGGCGACTGTATATGATATTTTTTTTACATCGATACATGTAGTGGTTCTTGAGATTTGCATCTTCAAATGGATAGGGTGATTATATTGACGTCCCATGCGGCCTTAAAACTGCTTCAGTAAATAATTTTCCTTTTTTCAACTCCTCAGATTCCGCTTACTGTGATCGATTTTATATCAACACAAGTGTATTCAATTTTAAAGGACTTTACATACAGTAATTCAGATTGTGCTAGCAAATATCTCTTTTTTTCGCTGTATTACCATATCAATTTCGGTTTATGGTGAATATATCTTAATATGGAGAAACTTTGCCAAAGACACCATACATGTAAAATTGACGGTTTAGGCGCAATCATTTTTGTCTTCCTAGATATGGCTTTGGAACCAATGTGCAATGGTTATTGCTTTCAAAATTTAATTTATGCCTGCTGTGTTCTAAAAATTTCATTCATATCGATTCTTAATCGATTTAATCCTCCAAAGTTAACCATTTTGTATGGGCAACCGAAATAGTTGCCATATTTCAATTATCGTACAGGCAAACCCCAATAGTTCAACAAAAAAATAAACAAACTCGTTTCGGCATCATCAAGCGCTACTAATGTACTTGATGCAAGCAAATTGAAAGTTCGAGGGCAATCTCCATATGCATTTAAAAAGGGGGATTTGGTTGATTAACCTCGATTTTACAATTGATATCTTGGTAAGGTACATACGTCCGACGTACCACACGCCAAGTTCAATCTAGGATTGGAAAATTGAAATATAAAAACAGACAACAGTAATCCACCTTGCCGGCCAAAAAGTTTAACCGTGGCCGGCAAAAAGTGTATCGAGCGCCGCGTTGAGAGCAATTGATCCAGTTAATTGAAGGCATCACACGGTGCGGATACAGGTTCGATTCGATTCGATTCGATTCACACCTTCCATACATACGGGTCAACGGCGGGAGAAATATTATTATGCCCTAGGAAAAAGGCAGCCGTTGCATGGTTATCTGAAAACAGCCATAGAAATAATGTAAAACAAGCAAAAATTTAGTGGGAATTAATAATCAAAAATTCCAAAGCAGTTTTTAAGAAAATGTTTTTCCCTCATAAAAAATCAAAAGCATTTCAGAAGAGAATAACACTCAAAAATAACTTAGAATTAGCACCACAATATTGGAGTTTGTTGGCATTTTTATTTTTTTTAGTAATTTTTTAGTGAAAATTACTTTTTTTCTCTTGGAATATTTTATTTTTAGTACTAATTTTAATTGATTAAACTGTTCAAGCTTAAGCAAGTCTAATTATTTTATTAGCTACTTTTTGGTACAACACAGAGTATTTCGCTTCTTTACATGCTTGATAATCTGCCTCACGTCAACAGCTGGTAGAAATGCGGGCGGCACAGCAGCGGATCAATTCAACCGGCAGCTGTTTGGGGAAAGTAAAGTAAAGCTTTGGAACTCGCGAACTTCTCAATTATCATTATTTAGACAAAACAAACTTTACGGGGCGGCCAATCACGGAATCGATTACCTACCCAACGGTGCTAATGGGAAGTGTTTACCCTTGATTGGTCCAGATGCAATGTCGGACCGTGGCAATCGAATTTCGGAACCGTGGGAAACGATGAGGTGTCGGCATGGAAGATGACCTTAATTGTTTTGAAGATTTGCGCTTGGTGCCTTTTATTAGACCTATGGGGGCAATATAGGAATCAAGCAACATTCTCAAAGCTGGTACAGATTTATTTACGTTTTATAAAAGTTTTACGACGTTTGTGCATAAAACCATTATCTGCAAATTATCTCGCAAATTTATGCATGGGTCGAACTAGTAATCCTTTATAAGAGAGATTCGCGGAAGCGGACATTTCTGTCAAAGCCAATCGAGCAGCGAGAGCTGTCAAAGTGTGGTTATGTTTGTCTTGAACTTTTCTTGAGGAGTAATGTAATCCGCTTGAAATTATTTCGGTAAAAGTAATTTTGCATGAAGCGAACAAATGAAATATTTTTCTTGCTTAAAATTTTGTCAATGCGATTTTTAGTTGTTGATTTTTTCGGCTGTTTATTAGTTTGGATATGTAGCTCAAAGATATATAACGAAACAAAAAACACTTTTTAGCAATTAGGAAGTCATGTCCGTGTTACAATATTATTCTTGACGCCGAGTAAATCAGCACTGCTAGTCTGTTGCCAAATTATTCCATTTTGCTTCCGCTTATCTCTCTATAAAGGATCACTAGGTCGAACCTTTGCCTCGCTTACCCATATAATCAGCTAGCACTTTAATTCGCCCTGCATGATGATATAGTGCTGTTATACAGCTGACATGTCCTACATTAGCCGTATAATAGCCCTATTAGCTCAAAAAGGCAAATACTAGCGTTCTAGCGGTTACTTGGGTACTTGAATAGCAATTGAACTAGAAATTTTAAAAAGAAACTTTTGCTTCACTTTACTCTATACAAAAAGCGTAACGAAAAATAAAATTAGCTTCCTTAGGGAAATTCTCCTGGAAATCTCCTGTGAAATTAACCAACATCTAGTGTTGCTAAATGTTTAGCAAAAGTTGTTTAATTGTTGATAATCAGTTGTGAAAATGTTTAAAAAAAATTTCATCGTGGTGATTCATTTATTCAATAAAAAAATATTGAAAAACAACAATCAAATATTTTAGAATTTTTGCCATTTATCTTCCAAGTATGTAATGATACTATGATACAAACGTGTTCCATTTTCTCTAGCTTTGGTCAATTTTTTTTCCTTCGCTTATACAATTGCCCTGAACTGTACCACGGAAGCCCTTTCATTTCCATTAAAATCATTTCGACTGTACTCAACTGCAATCAATTGCACATCACAAATCTCACTTTTCAATTACCCATGCAATCAGAAAGCTCTCCTTACATTGCACAACCTCTGCTGCTAGTGCACTCTCCAATCTTGATCGAGTGATCTTCACTGGAGCACATTTCACCCGTGCTGAAGCCAGCCGTAAATTTGCGTTGTCGGTACTCATTAAGTGGCACAGTCACCTCGGGACCGGAAGTTTTATAATGCACACTTCAATCAACTTTGAGAACATACGTCATTCGAACCTTTTGGGGCGGTATGAGCACCCTAAAGTTTAAAAACCATACCACAGACAAACAGATATGGAACTGACGTTCCATAGATCCCTCTATTAACGATCATTTAAAATTCGTTATATTTCAAAACATCATAACCAGAGGCGCACGCATTGGTTTTCTTTGAGATTGACATTTCACACCATCTGTAGTTCTTATGCACAAAACAGTAGTACGTGCAACAAACTCAGATGGTGAGTGATAGTTTTTGAAGAAATTTGTTCCAAGTATTAAATCTGTTTGTCTATGACCAAACTGTGACGTCGTGTCTTTGGTGACAGCAGCTATGAAAGATAAATGCTTCATGCGTTGTGAAGCGTGCGACTCATTTTGGAAGATCAGATTGTTTTAAAGGGTGATGTTCATTCAACGCGGGAAGGTACCTACCTAAGTGGTGTTATTTTTCCGGAGAACATTAGAAGCAACGGCACGCTCTAGTTTTTGACACGACCCGACCGACTCATAAATGCATTCAGCGCCCGATTCGGCACTTTTGATATTTTTAATTGTGTGGTCATAACTGAAGAAATACTGACACATACATAAAACAAAAGAGATTACCGCTTGATGAGAGAGATGCTCGAATGGTGACCATCTACCTAAATGGGAACATAGATCATGGAGTTTAATTAGTCGACTATCGTTTCAACAATCAACGAGAATGGTGTTACGTTGCTAAATACGTGGTTACATATACTTGTGATCAAGATCTAGGGATGAAGATCAAGATCTGGCTTCCTTAAGCAAGATACTGCTTCAAAGATTTCTCTTAATAACTCTCTCGATGTTCTGTCATAACTTTCTCCATGAACTCTTAAAACATCCCTCGAAAAATTATTTTTATTAAAATTTTCTCTGGGAGTTCTTGACATTTTGAAACCTGAAACTAATAAAACAAACTATTCAGAGGTACCGCTGAGTACTCCTTTTAAGAACTATTTTTGAGATTCTTCCAGATTTCAATTAATTTTCATATCTACTAAAATTCTCACAAAATTTAAATAAAAATTAATTCTAGAAATAATGTATAGAGAAATTCTTGGTTGCAATTTATTAAGAATCGCAAGAGAAATAACTTTGAGCATTTTTGTAGAACAAGTAAACTTTCTAAGAAATCGTTCAGAAGCTGCACCAGATCGATTAACCTTCCCGGAGTCACGCGGTTGACCACCGCCAGAAGTACCACGCTGATGATGTGTAGGAAAAGCGAGGTATTTTCAATAATGTTGTACAAAATACAACATTGCGACTATTGAAGTGTTATTAGAAAATTGTCATTTTTGATTAGAATTGTTATTTGTGCAAATGTTTCTAAGGCCTACTGCTATTATAAGGTATGGAAGTTTTTTTTTAAGTTTATATGTACACGACGAAACACGAGTCAAATGTACAGATATAAATTGAAACTAAGAGAAACCACATGTTCCGGTGGGGATCGAATACACGACAACTCATTCGCTAGATGGGCGCTTCAACCAACAAGATGCGTCAAAAAGCATCTTTCAACAAAACTTATATTTAATATTACATTCCTTCAGAAATGTATCTAGGCAGCATCCATTTATTATTTAACGCTAAAATATGAATTTTCTTTATCCCCCCCTCCGTAAGGCTACTTTCATGCAAAAATAAAACAAATTTTTGTATGAGCCGTAACGCTTGAGCCTACTCCCTCCCTCCCCGTAGAGCGTTACATCGTTTGTGGACGGTGCCCTAGAAATTGCTTCAGGAATTCGTTCAAACAGTTCTTCTGAAATTTCTCCAGTTATTTCTTTATTAAATCTCCTAAGAATTTCTTTATTAAATCTTCTAGTATTTTTTTATATTTCTATCAAGAATATCACTTGAAATTCTTCCAATTCTTCCTTCAAACATCCTTTGGAAAATCCTCCAGAAATCCTGAACATATTCCCTCAGAAACACCTCAAGGAATCTCTACAACAATTTCTCCAGAATTACTTTAAAAAAATCCAGGGTTTTCTCCAAAAAATTCTACAGAGAATTTCAGACAAGCGTCTGGACAAACTTCCAGAAGTTACAAGATTCGTTTTCCAAGAAATCCAAACATTGTTTAAGGTGTTAGTTCAAAAATTCCTTTAGAAATTCTTACATAGCTTTCTGTATGATATGCTCGAAGGATTACTTCAGGAAACCTTCACGGCATTCCTCCAGATTACAGTTGAAGATTTTAGATTATAGAAGAATTTCTCCCAGTTATTCCTCCAGGGATTCCTCAAAACGTGTCTATTGGAATTTCTCCAGAGATTTATTCAGGAGTTACTACAGGAATTATGTCAAAAAATCCTCCGAGGATTTTTTAAGAAGTTACATAAATTAGAAGTATCATGGAAATATCACTGTAAGAATCCCATGAAAAGTACCTGGGAAAGAACTTCTGAAGTAATTTCTGAATAGCTTTAAAATCGGTTTACACATCTCCTGAGGAATTTCCGGCGGTGGTATACCTGGGGGAATCTTTTGGTGAGTTTCTTAAGATGTTTCTGGAAAATACCTTCGTGAACAATTTTGAAAATACTTCTGAAGGAGTACCTGGAAGAATTCCTGCAGGATTCTATGAAACAATTAATTAAAAATTTGATTTCCTTGCTGAAATCATGAAGTAATTACTAGAGGAATGTTTAGAGAAATTTATAGTGGAAAAAGTATAAGAAATAACTAGAAGAATTTATGAAGTAATTTTTGAATAAATCTTTTGAAGAATTTCGAAAGAAGTTCCGAAGCTACTCCTGGAGAAATCATTGCAAATACTCTGAGAAGAGTCTCTGGAGGAATTTCTGAAAGACTCTGAAATCCCTTGATGAATTTCCGGAGAAATTCCTTACGATGATATACCTGGGGGAATCCTTGAAAGAAATTCAAAAGGGAATTCCGGATGAATATCCGGAGGAATTCCAGGAACTATGTCTGCAGTATTTTCGGAGTAATCGCTGGAAAAATTTCTATAGGAAAAACCGAAAAAATATGATATAATTAATGGCTATTTCTCTAAAAAAAAATATATGAAAAAATTCCTGGATGATTACCTGGAGAAATATCTAGAAGGAATTTCTGAAGCAATCCAATGATTTTTTTTTTGCTGAAAAGTAGTATTGAAGCTTATTTCAGTTCAATATACTATTGTTCAGTTACTAATGTGACATGGGAATTCCTGAATGATTTACAAGAAAATTTGTGAAGAAATATCTTTAAGTCTCTTCTGCAAGAATACATAGAGGAGTTTCTGAAGTACCTTCTTGAAATATTTCTGGACGAATCTATGACATTTGGTCAAAAGACTTTTAGTCAAATGACATTAAGTCGAATGACGTTTGGTCGAAAGTACATTTGGTCGAACGAACATTTCATCAAATGGACATTGGTCGAAAAGGTTTAATTGCAACAGAAACCATAAGACATTTGATCGAACCGACATTTCGTGGAAAGGATGCCTCCATCAGATGAAGATCAGCAGTTCATTGCGAAGAACGATGACATTTAAAACGAATAGTTAATTCAGCGAATCATCATGTTCACATCGTTGAGCAGTTTGGCAAAGAATGATGATAGTTTAAAGGAATAAAAAAATCACTAGTTCTAAATATTTCAGTCAATGAACAAAAAACTACCTCTATAAAGATCATTTGAATAATCAACGAAATTTTAGCTATTAGCATAACTTTAAATCACTTACAAATACATAGATGAATGGAATTGAAAATATGACCACAAAAAATTTCCCGTTTTTCTTTCAACAACAGGTAATAATTAAGATTATTCAAAAGAATACATTATCTTACCGACTTTGCAAAACTAAGAAAAAATAATCAATTTTACCAAATGATCTTTGAATAAACCATTTTAAAATAAGCTTTCGACCAACTGTCCATTCAACTAAATATCCTTTCGACCAAATGTACTTTTGACCAAATGTCATTCGACCAAAAGTCATTCGACGAAATTTTCTAAAGCCTTTCTGGACGTATCCCTGGTGGAATCTCGTGAAAACCCTTGCAGCAATTCCTACAAAAAATACATTGAGCAAATCGTAGAAGAGTTTATGGAAACAATCTGAAGGAATTAGTTTTTAACGGTTCGTTTCTGTTAGGCCGAATGCCGTTAGGCGGAAAGGGTAGTCAGGCCGAACGGATCTTTAGGCCGGAAATGACTGACAGTTTTAATGAACTGTATGTTTGAATAGATAACTAACAAGGATATGTCAGGATAATTTGCGTTACCTAGAAGCGCGTTTCCTTGAAGCCGCCGAATGAGTTTTCAGGTCGAATGAATTGTAAGTTTTCGATCAGGATAACCTAGAAGCCCACAATATCCTTTGTGAAATATAACTAGAGAGAACAGCCTTTGATGAAAGAAGGAAAAAACACTGATGAATGTTTTAGCCATATGAAATAATAGTAAATGATCAAATGTAATAGGGGCTTTCCTTAGCCGAGTGGTTAGCGTCCGCGGCTACATAGCAAAGCCATGCTGAAGGTGTCTTCTTTTCGTAATGGAAAAGTTTTTGACTTCCCTGGGCATAGAGTATCATCGTACCTGCCACACGATATACGAATGCAAAAATGGCAACTTTGGCAAAGAAAGCTCTCAGTTAATAACTGTGCAAATGCTCATAAAGGCACTAATCTGAGAAGCAGGCTCTGTCCCAATGAGGACGTTAAAAGCCAAGAAGAAGAAGAAGATCAAATGTAACTTCGGCCTAACGACATTAGACCTAACGGCATTCCGCCTAGTGACCTGCACTCGTTTTGATGCGGAATATTTCCAGAAGGAATCACTAGAGAATTATGTATAAGTGGAATCTATTAAAGAATAACTAAGAAACTTCTGGTAAAACTGTTGTAATAATTAAAGAAGGAATGACTGGATCCCTAAATTATTTTCAAGAAGAATTCCTGAATGAAGAATACCTTGAAAAATTTGTTGAGGATGTTTTGTAGAAATCTTTGGAGAATTTCCTGAAGGAATTCCCAGAACATTTGCTGAAGGAATCTCTGAGAGATTTTGTTTAGGAATTTCTAAAGCAATCACTGACAGAAATGTTGGAGGATTTTCCTGAGGAAATCATGATAGAATTCGTGGATGCATTGTTTGTGTCATATCTCAGAGAGTCTTAAAAAATCTCTGATGATCACTCTGTAGGATTTTTCGCTGGGATCCTGCGCATGAAAAAAATGTAGAGGAGTTTCTGAAGGATTCCCTGTAGAATTTTTTGAAGAAACTCTCAAAGAAATGCCTGGAAGAATCTCTGGATACATTCCCAGAGGAATTTAAAAACGAGGAGGAGTTTCTGGAGGAATATGTCTAGAAAGTTATTTAAGGAAATCAGGTGGAAGCTATGTAGTAATTTAAGAAGAAACTCTGTAGTCAATTTATAAATAATTCTCTGGATTAATCGCTTACGTAAATCTCAGGAGCAATCTCTGGAGGAATTTCTGAAGTAATTTCCCAAGTAATCTCTGAATAAATCTCTGGAAAATTATCTGCATGAACTCTCAGTGAAATTTCTGAAGGAATATCTTATGGTAACTTGTTTAGGAATTCCTGGCGAAACTTCTGCAAAAAATTCTAGATGAATCACTAAAGACATTTCTGGAGGAATGCGTAATAGTTCCAGAAGAAATCCCTGGAGAATTATGTATAAGTGGAATCTATTAAAGAATCACCTTGAAACTTCGGGTAAAACCATTGAAATAATTTAAGAAGAAATGCCTGAAAGATTATCTGGAGGAATCCCTGAAGTATTTTCAAGAAGAATTCCTGAATGAGACATTCCTCAAGGTATTTCTCATTCAAGAATTCTTCCTGAAAATACTTCAGGGATTCCTCCAGATAATCTTCCAGGCATTTCTTCGTAAATTATTTCAATGGTTTTACCCGAAGTTTCATGGTGATTCCTTAATAGATTCCACTTATACATAATTTGGAGGATTTTTGTAGAAATCTTTGGAGAATTTCCTGAAGAAATTCCTAGTAAATTTGCTGAAAGAATCTCTAAGGCATTTTTTTCAGGAATTTCTAAAGAAATCACTGACAGAAATGCTAGGGGATTTTCCTGAGGTTGTAGATTTTTGTGGATGTTTGTGTCATATCTGAGAAAAATTTTCAAAAATCTCGGATGGTCCCTTTGGTGGAACTTTCTAAAAAATGTCTGGCGTTGTTTCTGGAAGAATCTCTGAAGAAATTTCTCGAGGAATCCCTAACGAAATACCTGGAGGAATTCCTGAAGGAATTATCGGAAGAATTTGTGAACAACTTCCTGGTTCAGTTTTTTCGGTGAGTTTAAAAATAGGAAGTTCAGGAAGTTGTCCGAAAATTCAGTGAAGAATTTGTGGAGAAATCCAGGCTTGATAATACTCTTCAACATCATCAGAGTTCGATGACATACTCTAGAGTAGCGTGCTTCCTTTGCCTTTTTGCGAAGGAGTGAAAAAAATGCAAAGCAGAGAGGCAACGAAAAATTAACAAGAAAGATACAGCGCAGAGTAAAATTCCACCAAAAATTAATGTTCGCGCAACTCTACGAGGACTGTCCTGTTCGGGCGGGACACTCAAGAGTTCTTTTGAAGCGTGAGTAGAGGTGAGCATCGCAACAAGGAAGAGAGAGAGTACCCCCCTTTCTGGTGTTACGTCCCAACTGGGACAAAGCCTGCTTCTCAGCTTAGTGTTCTTATGAGCACTTCCACAGTTATTAACTGAGAGCTTTTTTTGCCAATTGACCATTTTTGCATGTGTATATCGTGTGGCAGGTATGAAGATACTCTATGCCCTGGGGAGTCGTGAAAATTTCCAACCCGAAAAGATCCTCGATCGGTGGGATTCGAACCCATGACCCTCAGCTTGGTCTTGCTGAATAGCTGCGTGTTTACCGCTACGGCTATCTGGGCCCCATGAGGATCTTCTTTGCAAATTTTAAGTTCATTTTTTACTCCTCAGAAAAAACGACAAAATCGCCTCTTCTTTGCATCGCAGAGGAGTTTCTGTCAAGCCTGGAGGAATTACCTGTTTATTTGTGGTGGATTATTCTAAAGAATCTCTAGAAAATAATTGCAATTTCCCTGAATTCCTGCTGGAATCTCTGAAAGATTTTCTGGAGGATTTCCTGAAGCCATTTTTTTTAGCCATAGTTTTACTGGTGAAGTCCCTTGTGGATTTTCTGGAATAATTCTTTGAAGAATTGCTCAAGAAATTTTAATCCTCATGCAATAATTTCTATTGGGGTTTCGGCATGAATCGTTGGAGGAATTCCTGGAGGATTTTCCGGATATCTGGAGAATTTTCTGATGAAATTTCTGTAGAAACCCACGGAGGAAGTTTTGGGGGAATCCATTGGTGTAGCTAGGATTTTTTTTCTGGAGGAAGCCTAGGGAGCCAGCAAATGCTTGGTTTACCGAAGTAATGTCGGTCGCAATAATTACGATTTTCACAAATTTCGTAGTTTGCATAGGTTCTTTCCACAAATTCTTCAGAATATGTACCAACAGTTTTTACAAATTTGCCTTTGAGATTCCTTCTAAAGTTTCTCTTCAGATTCCATCAACAAATTTCTTATAAATTCTTCAAAGATTGCTAGAAAAATTCAAGAAATATCTCCTTGCAAAAAAATAAACGATTCTTCCAAGTTACTTTAAGGATTCCTCCTAATATTCCGCACAATTTACATAAAAAGTTGAACAAAATTCAATTGGGAAAATGTTTTCAACTATTTCTCATAGAATCTCTTCACAGATCTATCAACATTTGTTTCGCAGAAAATTTCAATTTTTTTTTAAACAATGCCTACTTTAGATAATTCAAAAAATATCAAACATTCCTAAAAATTTCTAGAGGAATACAATCAACTGTTCTTTCATGAACTCTTCCGCGAAAATTTCCCGAGCAATTTGTTCAGGTATTTTTTCGGAGAATTATTATATTATTATTTCCCTTGGGATGTCGTCCTACGATTCTTCCGAAATTTCACCATAGATGCATCCAAGAATTTTTCAAAAATTTTATTCTTTAGAGATCATTAGCGATTCTTCTGACTATTTTTTCTAAGATTTTTTTCAACATATTCACTTAAGGACTTACTCCATATTTTTTTCCGAATGTAATTCTTCCATAAATAATATCTTGGAATCCTTTCATTTTTTCTATTTGGTTCGAAAACTACTCCAGTGATACCTCAATATTTTTTTTGGGATTTGTTCACAAATAATTCTACGAATCACGCTATATCAATATCAGATTTATATCAGATTTTCAAAGTTTTTGAAGAACGTCTTAAATTTTTGTTGGATGATTTCAGTTTTAATTTGAAAAAAAAAACTAAATTTTCCGACTAGAATTTACTAGTTAGAAAATTAAGAATTCTGAATCTTTTTAATGAAATTTCTGACGATGTGGTTTTTGAAAGCTATTTTTTTCGATTTACTTTTCGTCTTATGGACAATGATTTACTTTAAAACGAACGGGTTTGTATTTGGGTAACGTACGGTATTTGTAGCTAACGTACTATAAAATGTTTTGCATTAACTCCAAAGTTTTATGATACTATGGAGAACAGATCAATGTAAAAGCCAATTCCTTCCTTCTTGCAGAATTTCCAAACAAACTTTTTGGAGGAAGTATTTTTAACTATTGTGGTAGAATTGCTGAACGTGAAGATATTCGCGATATTTGTTGAGAACATTGACAAAGATATCTCATGGTAAAATTCGTAATGCAAAATTTTACCGAAACTAAATCTTGGAGGAAACAAGAATTACTTATGGACTTTCAGAAATCTGGAACAATACGTATGAGAATCCTGCAACTTCTTGAATTAATTTTTACCTCTCAGTACTTTTAAATGTTGCTATATTGGATAAAAGAAACCTCTCTAATGAATTGAAAACAAACAAGTTTCTCAAGAGATCCATCAGAATTATTTTAAGAAATTATCCTTGAAATCGAGCGGAATTTTTTTTTTTCATTTTTGGATTCCCCGGAAATCTGCCAGAACGCCTCTAGGAATTCCGTCTTGGAATTACACAAGAATTCAATTCCAGAATATGGATTTCTGGCAGAATTAATTTCTAAATTAATGTTTTTAAAAGGCCATTACAGATTTTTTATGAATTTCCTAAAAAGTCCCTTCCCAGTTTTTTTTTTACTACATGTTTCTCCGAAGATTCCTTTCCCGCTATGCTAATTTCGGAAGTAAATTCTCCAGTAAATTCCTGGAGATTTTCAACAAATTTCCTCTGAAAATTCAACGGCATGTGACATTCCAAAAATAATCTTCATAGATGATTCTTATTTATTCCGAAAATTTGAAGCAAAATTTAGAGAAAAACAAACAAAGTAGAATTTGTGATGTAATTCATGATATTTTGAAAAAATATCTGAAAGGCTTTTGTTGTACTTCGCGGAAAAAAATGATTTCACTACAAAGAAACTATATAGAAGAATTTGACAGAATTGCGAAGGAAATGTTTAAACTTCAAGAAGGTTGATTTTTTTTTTAACTTAAATCCGGGAACATATTCTGAATTCAATTTGAGGTCAAAAAATTGGCATAGATTGAATTTGTCCTGTAGGAGGAATTCACGTTACAATCTCGAACAAATTTCGTAATATGATTTGTTTAATTTCTAAGAGAAAAATCTCTAATGAGGGTTTTGAAATCATTCTCAGTCAAGCGAATGTTTTTGGCAATTCTTGGAGGAATGAATTGAAGAAGTGGGAACAATTAATAAAAATGTCAAAAATATGAAAGTCCCAACGATGAAATTTGTAAAATTAAAAAAAAAAACGATGACATTCCAATATGCATCACCTCACGTTCAGTTTGTTTGATCAACATTGACTCTGCCCCCAAGTTAGTCAAACCAATTTATATTCGTACGACCGCTTGACGAACTGTCAGATTTTGTTGCTCCAACATTATTCACCATTTTTCGAGAGATCTCTGCTCGTATAGTATTGAATTGAATTTTGTGATGTTACTAGGAATGCCCCAAGAAATCACTTCGGGTTATCCTGTATGAATTTCCCCAGTAATTTATACAGGAATTCCTAAATGAAATCCTTCATGAATCGCTATACAGAAACTTATCCAAGAATTCCTTTAGAAATTCCTTCAAGAAATCTTCCAATAATTATAAATTATAATTTGACACAGGGGTTACTCCAGACAATCCTTCACCTCCAGAAATTCAATATTATACGAGCAAATATCTCTCGAAAAATGGAGAATAATGTTGGAGCAACCAAATCTGACAGTTCGTCAAGCGGTCGTACGAATATAAATTGGTTTGACTAACTTGGGGGCGGAGTCAATGTTTGTCAAACAAACTGAACGTGAGGTGATGTATATTGGAATGTCATCGTTTTTTTTTTTTAATTTTACGTTAAATCGTTGATGTCAAATTTCATCGTTGGGACTTTCATATTTTTGACATTTTTATTAATTGTTCCCACTTCTTCGATTTATTCCTACAAGAATTGCCAAAAACATTCGCTTGATTGAGAATGATTTCGAAACCCGAAAATTAATTTCAAAATTGTTGTATCAAAACCAAGAAAACCGTTTTAATTTTTTTTTTCTGATCCTGTCATATAATTTCCATAGCAGGATCGCGAAAGCGTTGAAATTGTCTTCTCACGTTTTTAAATCGGATCAAGAACACTTAAAAGATCAACGTTTATAATCACAATTTCGAATTTTCTTCACATTTGGTATTGCTATGCCCCCCGCTTAAACAATGGAATTTGTTTTAGTTTCGAGAGCATTTTCAATATCACGTTTTGTTTTAATTCTTTAATTTGATTTTGACCGCCCTTCATAATTGGTAACCACTGGCATCTTTGCCATCAAACCAAAACAAAGCACAAGCTCCAGTGTATAACAATCTCGCTCTCTCCCCGTCAGCGCAGCAGTTTCTCTCGCAAACCGTCCGGGTGGTATAACAGTTCAGTTTTGCGACCAGAGGAAAATCTGTAAACAGACCGTGAGCCAAACACAGCGTCCACTGACAGCTGGTTGCACAAACACTCGCCAGAAAAACGGTACTCCATACGCAAACCAACGAACGTGGGTCAGATTTCGCGAGCGAGAGAGCGATTGAAACTTGGCTTCGAACCCGTAGGCATGGTTGTGCTCATCTCTACTTCTCCCACAACGAATCCCTCGCGTCACGTCATGTGTAACGACCAGGCAAAGAAGCGGAGCTATAGGTAGATCAAAACAACACCGCACGATTCGAGAAGCATCAAATATCATCGCTGCTGGTTGTTGTTTTTTGTTGTTTATCCACTCCGGAGCTTGGTGTCCGTGTTTTTTTTTTAAGATATCTATTCACTGAATTGATTCCACGAGTGTATTAGTGCGGTGCAAAGCAATGGCAAAAGAGAGAGGCATGGGAGCTTCTTTTTTCGACTGTCATTTATTAGTTTCAATAATATGAGACTCTGATCGGACGGAAAACAACACGCGTAGTTCGTGACAAGTGGCTCCTCTGTGTGTAGATGATGAACGAAGAGAAAGGAAGTAAAATTTCGATTAAAAGTGGTGCAGCCTCACAAGTCGAGGTGCGTGACTACATTCAAATGCACGGTGATTATTTCGCTGAATTTGTGTTACATTGAACTCAAGCGGATAGAAGAAGCGAAAAAGAGAAACGAAGACTGTGTCTACGGGGGAGAAGACGTGTTTTGATGCGGGATAATCTAGAAAATAGGTGAAGAAGTGTTTTCATTTTCATCGGGTCTCTGTGATTTTAACTCACATTTCAAAGCGCTAATCCTACCAAGGTGAACGGTGTGTCTTCGAGAAAGTGTTGGTCCTGACATTTAAACCAGTGATTTTGAAAGATTCGCCGAAAATTTTGCCAATTAGGCTTCGAATGATGCAAGTTGTTGGCGAAAAAACCGCAGAGAAGAAGATTCGGTGAAGTTTATTGATTTTTGTGTCATACTCTTTCATCGAAACCTGTTTCCCCGGTGGAGTGGAACACCAGGTCTGTGCTGTCGCCGTAGACTGCTTCTGCATCGGAATGTTGCTGTGCTGAAAAAGTGGATCTTCATTGTGGCTCTGCCCTCGCGACCAGTCGAATCAAACGAGGAAGAAAGGTGATGATTAATATAATGACGATGATTGCTCAGACGGGTTGATAGGGGGATTTTCCTTTGATCATGTTGATTGGCGATAGTTAACGAGTAGGCCTCTCGTTTAAAGACGATTAGACAAAATAGCCCAAATTAATCATACCAGGAATGAATATAGCACAACAGTAGCCCTGACCCGATGGGTTCAAAAGATGGATGCATTCAGATTTGCTAAACGAGATAGGGTTGCCAGATTACTGTCATCTCCTCCCACGCAGATCAGCTGAGCGTAGAACACCTGGACAGAGTTATTGCTCTTATAGAGCAGTACCAATTTTCCAAGTAGTCCACTGCCCTCGGAACAGAGATGGTAACCAGCATCAGATCGACGAGAGCCCTCTCGCGAAACGGCGAGCATTGCATCAATTGTTGGCCCACATGTGGCGAAGTCTGACTGCAGGTTTTCAGCTGACGAGTGTGAGCTTGCGGGGAGCGGAGAAAGGGCACGACGACGTCTCCCTAGTCACGCTGACACCACTGCGCTAAATTGTAGCTCGGGTTGCCACAGTTTGAGCATTTAACCTCAAATGCTATTGTTGTTGCCATCACGTAGTTGGTGCTGCCACTGGCTGCACTATCTCAGCAGTTTCATCAGCATCCGAGGGGCTGTCCATAAGCAACGTCATTTTTTTGAGATTTTAAGAGTGTATGGTCTTTTGTCCAAACAAATTTATGGGCATTGGATGAAACACCTCCCCCTGGTATATGACCACGTGGTTTATGGACGACCCCCAATGAGTGCGGTGGCTATGCGCAAGCTGGGTTTATATATTTTCTCATCAAACGCATCGTTCATGTTGGTGATTTTTTTGCGATGCGAGGGTCTCAGCTGAATTGAAGGTTGAAACCATAGAAAGATATCGGATTGATTCAACTTTCTTTGCGAAACGGACAGGTTATTTTATTAAAGCTTACAGGTAACACTGTATGTCTTGAAATAATTTTCTTTGGAAATTCAAAGGCATTCAAAAGAAATTCTTCAAGAGTGATTACTCAAACATGACCATAATGATTTATTTTTTACAAACATGACCATAATGATTTATTTTTTACAAGGGGAAAGTCTGTCACTGATTCCCTGTGAAGGTGACTCAGGGATAATTTTTTACTAGGAGAAAATCTGCAAACAGACACCTGAAAAGGTAACACAGGGAGTGTGGGGATGCCGCATCAACGACGACCCACTAAAACCAGCCCATGCACTGTACTTGAGCAATTCTTGTTAGATTGCTCAAGTGGTGTACAGAGTGCACTAATATTACCCTTGGCCTCAGACCCTTATCTCTTTGAAATCACTTTACGGTATTTCTTCGGGGAGGGGCCAGTGCATACAGTACAACACATGTAGCAGAAATAGCCTAGGCAAAATGCTTCTCCTAGTCTACTTAAACAATATTACAGGGGACCATCCCCGGCAGGGCTAATCCTCGGCAGATGACGCTTTTCGGCGCGCCATAAGCGCTGCAATTCTAGCATAAGGTGAGTGACAGCCGTAGTCACTGCAATCCAGCACTCGGCATCGATATTATATTGTCGGGTGACGTGTCACCAAGTAAACAAATAGCACTTTAATTCGCCCTGCGTGCCAATATAGTGCTATAATATAACTGACATGCCCGATATTAGCCGTATAATAGCCCTATAAAGCCAAAAGGCGAATTAGTGGTTCCTTGGAGACACAAGTAACCCAAGCGAGTATGCGATCTCTCACAACAATGAAACGCGGGCAATCGAACAGGACATGCTCCGCTCATTCCTCCACATCAGCACAATTGGGCCCCGCAGAAGATTCTGAGTCCCCGAAACTATGCAACCATGCCCTGACAGAAACTGCGTCAGGTGGAAGTTCACTACCCCATGGTTTCTGTCATACCCATCTGACACATTAAGTATTAGCCGATGGGTCCATCTACCTTTAATGGAGTTATCGCATTCTTGATGCCAACCTCTGTGGGCTTCGTGGCCTTGCGGTTAGCGGCGTCAGTCGTCTAGGCGTATTGTACCACGGTGTGTGGGTTCGATTCCCGCTCCAGTCGGTGAAAACTTTTCGTCAAACGAAAAATTCATCGCTGGACTACTGGGTGTTTCGTGTTGTCCGTTGCCTAATGTTAGTGATCGTTCAGTCTGTGCAGCCTATGTGCTGAAGACGGTGTGAATTGTCTTGTCTCTGAGTGTTGCTTCTTTACACGCGTTGCGGACTCCTATATAACCTCTTTGGTTGAAGCATTGCGCATCTTCCTTGATGATGTCGCCCTCCTGGCACACGGTATGCGCTTGCTACTCTTAAGCACATGACGTGCTTTCCAACCGCTTTAGGTTTCTGCTCGTTCTAAGCGCTTTTGACCAGATTGGTCCATCCTCCATAGCACAGTATGGACAGTGCCACGCCTGCCAGGAGTTTACGTTTGCTGGCAATTATAGCAGAGCTGTTAGATATCATCCTCGAAAGCGCCGCCCGGATAAAAACGTATCATTCAGTGAATGGAATAAACCATTAATGTACAATATAACGTATTGAATACAATACAGCGTATTGTAATTGAATGTCGAAACAATATTATTCTTGTTTGGATATACAATTCAAAAACAATATAATATATTGTAACAGAACATTGTATTGTTTTCAATTGGTTTTATACCTTACAATTTTGGTCAAATTCCTATTTTCGCGTAAAACAACTGTTTCTTTTTTCTATGTAGCTTTGCTGAAAGAAATAAACAAAACAAGTTCAGAAAGCAAGAAATGTTGAGTGAAAAATATTCAAAAAGTTAAAATAAGTAGTTTTTTAGAAGTCACTTGACATTAGCTGTAACGACGAATGCAACCATGTTACAGTTCGTGGAATTGTTTTTGTATTGTACAACAATACACGAATTGCTAATCAAGACAATACATGAACATTATATCGTATTGTATTTTCAAAATGTTTGTATGAGAAAATATCTATATTTGTATTGTTACGATACTTAACCACCCATACATTATATTGCAAAAATCTCATGTACCATACAGTGAACTGTTCAAAACAATATATTGTACTGTAATTGTATTGTCATTTTACATATACTGTATTGTATTTCCAATATATTGAATGGTACTGTTACAATACATTATATTGCTTTTGTATTGTATTTTTTAGCGCGCTCTAGCCTTAGCTGCCCTTTACAGGCATATTCAACGTGGCTAGCGAAAATGGAATTGTCATCGGTCATTAACCCAAGAAGGATGCATAAGGGTCGTTTGGACTATATGGTGCAACCACCAAACGAGATAGGTGCCCTTTGCTCGGCTGGTTTGTAAGGTGCCGAGGTCGGTCCGACGATTCCGGTTGGAAGACGACTTCCGGTTCGTTGGCGCTCCGACGACACGAAGCCGAGCACTGATCTTTACGCCTTAAGTCACTGTTCTACTCTCCAATTTCGCTGTAGTGCCGATATTATCTGTGTCACTGTCCTGTCCAGTCACCGCGTTCCACTTATCCGCGTCGTTGAACATCTGTTGGATAATATTTTCGACCTTTACATCGTCACCAAGAATGGTTTTCATCTCCTCTCGTTCCAGATCGAACCGCAGGCATGCAAAATTTATATGCTCTGTGTTGATGCATTCGGGACAGGATGATGATCTTCTGTGGTCGAACCTGTGCAAGTATTGTCTGAAACAACATCCGGACAAAAACTACGTCAATTGAAAATTTACTTCACTATGTGGTCTTCTTATCCCTGTGATAAGACAATGTGTCCATCTGCCAGTCGCAGCTTGATCCCATTACTCAGACGAGATCAATTTCTCTTCGGTCTTCAGGGCAATCACCCATGCTGGACCTCCATATCTGATGATCGCTGTTGTGACGCTCACCAGCAGCCGCTTCTCACTGCTTTTAATCGAAGAGTTGCTTTCCATGATCCTGGATAACGCCGATCTCGCATTCGCCGCTTTTTCACTGTCATAGTAGATATGTTTTTTGAAACTAAGCCGAAAATCAATCAGAGTGGGCTTCGTGGCCTTGCGGTTAGCGGCGTCAGTCGTCTAGGCGTATTGTGCCACAGAGTGTGGGTCCGATTCCCGCTCCAGTCAGTAAAAACTTTTCGTCAAACGAAAAATTCTTTGCTGGGCTGCTGGGTGTTTCGTGTTGTCCGTTGCCTAATGTTAGTGATCGTTCAGTCTGTGCAGCCTTTGTGCTGAAGACGGTGTAAATTGTCTTGCCTTTTTATCACCTCCAGATGCTTCGCGCTTCGAGTTGATGATGCAAACACCAACCGTAATTCTTGCCTGCTGCACTGCCTTGCGATTGCTGATCATAACCACTTCAGTTTTGTGGTGGGCTATCGCCAGCTTCTTGGGTCGCATCCAATTTTCTACAGTCTTGGTGGCGAGTACCTCCACCTCCTCTATTGATTCACCGACTATCAATTGCATCACATAGTCCACAAAGCCAACAAACTTTACTCCTCTGGGAAGATTCAATTTCAGTACACCAATTTACATATTATGCAACGAATCGGCGATTGGTTTCCAGCAAGCGCAGTTGCGTTCTCCACGTCCAGTGCGACCACCACACAATAACGGTTTTCTCTCCTGTTCTGTTTCTGTGCAATCTCCATGGTTTCCACAACAGTTTGGATGGCGTCCACTGTAGACCTTCCTTTCCGGAAGCCGAACTGCATATTCGACAGCCCTTTCTCGCTCTTCGCATGGTTTCACCGGCTATGGCAGCCGCTCCAGCTTTTTTCACTTCCAGAAGTCTAGGAAACTGCCATCGTCTATGCAGTTCTGCCATGTGCTCTTGAAGACATCGGGGTTCTTGAGTATCTCCGTTTTCAGAGCCATACAGATTTGGTCCTAGGGCCTTCTTTGTGTCCAAGGCTTTCGCCACACCGATCAACTCCTCATTTGTTACTCGAAATTCATCGTTGTAGCTTCGTGCTGCGGGAACAGTCCGCCAATCTTCTTCTTCTTTCTGGCATTACGTCCCCACTGGGCAGAGCCTGCTTCTCAGCTTAGTGTTCTTATGAGCACTTCCACAGTTATTAACTGAGAGCTTGCTGTGCCAATGACCATTTTTGCATGCGTATATCGTGTGGCAGGTACGAAGATACTCTATGCCCAGGGAAGTCGAGAAAATTTCCAATCCGAAAAGATCCTCGGCCGGTGGGATTCGAACCCACGACCCTCAGCTTGGTCTTGCTGAATAGCTGCGCGTTTGCCGCTACGGCTATCTGGGCCCCAATAATGACCTTTATTTTCCCCGGGCACCTTTCCGGTGGCATGGTTGGTCCTTTTAATTTAGTCATGGTCACTCTGAACGCGTCGCCCTACGGATTCAAGTTTGCATTGTCGTTCTTGAAAACAGCCTGACGCTGTTAAGTGCGGATCTTGCCGCTCTGTAGACGAGCCTATGTTTCTCTCTCTCAGCGTTTTTGTAAGCCCGGTACATCCTCCTTCTGACTCGAAGGTAGCTTCCACGTAGATCGGCAAAGATCTAATTCCAACAGTAGACTGGACGGCGACCATTAGCTGGTTTCCCAACTCTTGACATAGTTGCATCGCACGCACTAATTAATGCTGCCGTTAACTCGTCTGCAATGGGGTTCAAAGTGATGTTTTTAAGTCTAAGCGCTTTAACGAACACGTCCTTCTTGAAGTCCGCCGTTTTCCACCTTCGAACATCTGTCTGACTTTCGCAAAATACTGGCTGGAACCTGCCTCAAATGCGGTACAGGATAATTTGATAGTCGCTGCCGGTATACTCTTCGCACACTCTTCAGTTCATGTGTGTTGCTAGCCCCGGGCGGCAGAAAGCGAGTTCGATGATAAACTCTCTGCTTTCTGGACGATATGTGCTGATGGTACCGTTTTGATTCATATTACGGACACTTAAGGATTCAGGGAAATATAACCCAGCATAGAGCATACAAAATAAATCATTCTGTATGATTCCTTAGCACTATCGAGCGTCGGAAGCCCTTTACTTTCGAACGGTGGGTGAAGAATACGCTTCCGCAACTTCAATAATTTTAAATAAATCAAAATGTGTGGCCTTTTCATGATTCTTATTCCGGACGCTTCCTCACTTTTGCCTCATATTCCGGACACTTTGAATCGAATTCCGGACAGCTCATGATAATCATTAATGGAACAGTCAAATCATCAATCGAAATCGTTAAACCACCAAAGAGACATCTAAGGTAGTTGGGCATTATAAATTTTCAAAGATATTTATGGAAAAAGTTTACTAAAACGAGCCTTGAAATTGAGAACTTTTGAACAGCAAAAATTGAAACATTTCGCGTGAAATGTTTCCCATACAAAGTAGAGTGTCCGGAATTTGAAGCTGTCCGTAATATGAATCAAAACGGTACTTCGTTGGCTAAATGAAACTGTACTAACGCTTCTAACAGACTGCATCCTGTTGCGTTGGTGAGGCGGCTTACTCCATCGATCAAGCATTGAAGCCGCCAGCTATGGCGAATGGTCTACGATCGGTGAGTTTTTCCGTCAATCTGTCTAGAATACTGTTGAATTCTTGTAACGGCCATCGCGGAGGTGCGTAGCAACTACAGATGCACACACCATCAAGTCTGGCGATTACGAAGCCTTATTCTGCGCATTCCACGAATTCCTGAAAGAGGTATCTTCCCATCGTCCAAATTTGCGCTGTTTTACTTGTATCTCCTACCTAACTCTCATCTCTAGGTGGGATTCGGTATGGCTCAGAGATTTTAGGTACGTCACTTCATTTTCGCTACGGACTACCACAGCAAATACTGTGCAACCTCACTGTTCATGCCTAATTTCAAACAGAAACGATAAGTTCGGATTAAATTAGCTGTACTGTTATGTAACCGTAACGCATTCACACTTAAGTGACATGCACTCATGTACTCTTAACACTTCCAGTAGTTTTACCGCTAAATTCGACTACAATACACAATTATCTAACAGTGATAGGTAACTGACCGCATCAGAATTGCCTTTAGAAACAATTTAGAACAATTAGTGAACATACATTAGAATCCTATACAAGACCATATCGTATTAAAACACATTTAGCAACTGATCAAAAGTTAGACAGTATACAGTACAGTAATCAGTGTCATATTGCGCAATGTCTATAAATCAGAAAGTCCACAATACAGAATACAGTGAAGCTAAGTGTCCAAAATACTCAGCATTAATAAAGAAGAATATGTGTATCAGTTAACCGTCAAATAAATGTTATGTTCGTATAGTACTCTTGCGTAGATATCGTCTTCTCAGTGCTCATTATCACCGCGATCATGATTGTTATGTGTCCGACCGATACCGACCAACACAGACGCTATTATGTGCGACAACATAAAATGATTGTTTTTGGTCCTTCGAACCGGTTCCTTCGAAGTGGTTCAAGTTTATTTGCACTATATCCACTGTGACATGTTTGCAGATGCTTGTTTGAAGGCTGGACATCTTGGGCCTCCTGTGACGTGTTTGTTGTCCTCGTTGTTGGCACAGATCAGACAATTCGGTGTTTTCTGGCCAGTGTCGATAGACTCGCACTCAAATCTCAATCAATACGCTCTCCCGAGAGAGCAAACTCATTAGAGATCTGCTTCGAAAATCTCACGCTTGAGATTTTGATGCAAAATCACTCAATCAACTCAAACCGTAATAAATGATTTAGTCGCAAAACCCGTCAAAAACTCGTGAAACTCGAATGTTGTTGTTTACGTTAGAGAGGATTACTATAACTTTACCAAACTAACAAGAAATTAGGCGAGCCAACTTATCCATGATATTTTGACTGCTGAGTTGCGAGATTGACAACTCACGCATGAAAAATCTCAAGTGTGAGTTATGAGAAATTGAGTTTTTCACAACACTGTTTCTGGCAGTCTTGCGCCTTATGGCCTTCTTCTCCACACCTCCAATAAAGTTTGCTTCTGTCTGGCCCATTGCAGAACCGTACAATATGACCAAACCCGCGACACTTAATGCAAACAAAGCGTACAAACCAACCAGCCTACTTTGGTCTTGTCGGTTTCGAAGGCCTTTTTCTCTGCGTCAACACGCAGCCGGACTGAGGTTACTTACATCCCACTGGGGCCTTTTCTCATACGAATTGTCATTGGAACATTTACCTAATGCGCACTGCTGCTGCATAGTTAACCTTAGATCTTCCTCCGTTGAAATTTCGTCCTTTTTTTATATTTGGTGTCGCTACCGGGCGCACTGATCTTACTTCCACCTTATTGCTCATGGCTCTTTCGGCTATCTCTTTGAAGAAAGAGCTGCTTGCCTTTGACTCCTTTCTGAACTCAAGGAACATCTAACCATTCAGGGTACGTCTGACTTTTTGCACGTCTTCTCCATAGCGCGCGAAACCTCCGTGTAGCTACTAGCTGTTGAGATCTATTTGCCACGTAGTCCCCGTTGTTAGCAGGAATGCGGAATGAATCTGATAGTAACATCACGTTGGTGTTCGTTTCCGAGACTGATTGCAAAAGCAGCTTCTGGGCTGCATCACAGTGGTTTATGTTCAACTGTGTTACTTCCGTATTGGCTTCATTGATACTCCACCTGTGCCCGGACATTTCAGCCCACCCATTTTGTGTCTATTATCTGCTCTGTCGGCACATATTAGGCACCTAGCGATTTGCTTATAATAAACCCTATGGCCTTCGCTGCCGCATCTTCTGCACAACTTATTTCTGTTGACTTATGGCCCTTCCCGAAGCACTTGCAACAAACTTTAGGAGGCTATTGTATACTCATCCGGCAATCCGACCAGCCTATTTTGAGTATGTCCAAGCTCTTCACTTTGATTGCCTCAACAATCGGCTTCCGGATTTTTGCACTTAAGAGTCACTTCAGAGATCGCACTCTCGTCACCAAATGCTAATTGTGCTACTAGCTTATCGACTGCTCCCTTTTGGTTGGCGACATTCTGTAAGACTAATGTCATTTCACCAACATTAGTCCACATCTGCACTCAATAGTGACAACTTCCCGTGCTACGTGCGTTGACTTTAGAATTATGGAGTATTTCACCTCTTCCGTTTTTATAAAGCGGGCATCGCCTATGTTCCTTTGTTTCGAGGTTTGCTCAGTCGTCGGTTTCGGTCTTCTCTTTACTTTCTTCTTTCCCAATTGTATTTATGGGTTGCTATTGCTTAGCCCCCGTGGTTTATGTAGCAGTTTTGCCTGGTTCAGGATACCCTAGGAATTTCTTGGCCTTCTTGGCCTTAGACGTTGGGTTAGTCTCCATAGTTACTATGTCTTCTTGATAGCGGAACTTGGCTCGTGCCACCTTTTCACTGTGGAGGACGGCCGCGTATGTTGCGTTTCTCTTAGAAACCTTTCGTCTTTTTCCCACGTTCTCCCCTCTTCAGCAGTGCGCATCAGAAAATGTCATTTGACATTTATGCGTTACCTGTGAAAAGAAATGCTTCAGGCTGGCTCGCCGTAGTGGCTTTTTGGTTTCTGCTTCGCCAAGTTGAGCCTTGACTCCCTCTTAGTCCTTCTATGCAGCTCAGACAGATTGTCGTAATTTCAGCACATGTTTTTGAGTCCTTTCTAATATTGCTTTTGCTCTAATCTTATTAAATATTATGATTATTTATATTAGAAGACAAGCTTCCATATGAGTCACTCGTGATATTATGTGTAATATAAGGTCAGTGACAAAAGTTAATAACCAAATGCTGATTTTCTATACCAAATTGGCTCTGTATCTCAGCTTCTGGTGTTCCAAACTGGCAGAAATTTGAATGACGATCTGTTCATTATAACGCAGTCAGTTTCAAATCAGTTTCAGATGGCTTTTCAAAGACAAAATTAAGAAATCGACAGATATTTCATTTTAATTCCAGAACATTACGTTTTGGGTGGTTGGTTTGTTTGGCAAAATTATTCACTTTCAGAGGTAACAAAAATAGCAGAACACAACTAGGTTCTGGAGATTGTAAATTGAAAGGAATATAATTTGTATGAATAGCATTATTTGAGCGTGCTAAGAAGCTCCTCGAGAAGAAGCATAACATTTTCGCAAATTTCACTTTCTATTTGTCCATTTAATCCAATTGCTTAGTATATGTTGCGTTTGGATTTACGGTAGTTACAATTCTTTTACAATTCCACCTACTAGCCTGTCAGATGCTTTTTCTAGTCTGTTTTGGAAATTAATCAGATTATTGCATCAAAAGTATTTTTCAAAAATATCCGAATTACTCATTGAGCTATTTCAAGAAGTCTAACAATGATTCCTACATAATCCCATCCAAGGATTGATCCAGGCGACAATCCCACGAATAACAACTATAGTAAAAATTACTCCAGATCCTTTTCCGTCAAGAATTTGTATATAAATTATTTCAGATACTTTTAATGATTTTTTTTTTCAGATCATGAATTTAGATCATGATTTTCTATTCAAGAGTTCCTTCAAAGAAGCAACCACAAAAATCTTGCGATGTGCTATATGCGTTAATATATGTTTTTGGATAATAATCCTGATAATTGATCTAGGTTTTTGCTTAGCTTAGCTTAGACGGAGACGAACCAGCCACTAGCTGAAAGTCTCCTAAATAAAGATAAAACAAAAAATAAAATAGCTAAGCTTAGACTGACCGAAGTCAGTGAAAATGCACAAAGAATCAACTAGAACTTCGGCTGGGATTGGCCATAATCTTCTTCAGTGTGCATAATTCAGTGCCTTTATTTATACAGGGTCAATAACGGTGCCGGCCACGTCTTTGCAGCCAGGTAGGATTGGGGGAAGGAATTTTAGTGTGTAACCTTTGCTATTTGGAGACCGTGTTTGCTTCTGCATCTCCACAAAGGTAACTGGGAGGGATGTTTGTTAATGGGGAGGATCGTTGGGTCACAGGATTCACTTTGAAAAACGATTAGACCATGGTAAATAATTATTTGTGAGATATAAATATGCTTATGTGTAAATATAATATTTTCATTTGATATGAACAATTTCTATGTAAAGGAAAATTACGCCGACACTTGAGGTGACGAACAATTCAAAGTTTGTTGAACAAATGCCTAAATGTAACATATCTACAGCTGTCAGGACGAAAGCATATGTTATTATATTTTACTTATTTGAAAAGAAACAAAAAAAAAACTCGATTGGCTGGAGCATCATAGAACACTCTTTTTCTTATGCCGACACTTACAGTGGCGAACCACCCAAAGTTTGTTGAATAAAGTGAACCTTCCGCAAGTAAACATTTGTAGTGTGGAACCATTCAAAATTTTTTTTTGAAGTTTCCTTGATTTCCCTGGGCATAGTATCATCATACCTGCCACACGATATACGAATGCGAAAATGGCAACTTTGGCAAAGAAAGCACTCAGTCAATAACTGTGGAAGTGCTCATTGAACACTAAGCTGAGAAGCAGGTTTTGTACCAGTGGGGTTGTAATGTCAAGAAGAAGAAGAAGAAGAATAAGGTTACCAAGCAATATGCTTTCAAAACACTTCCTTTTGATTGCTGTAAATACTATAAGGATTCCATAATCGAAACTTCTTGGAAAATGTTTTCCTCCTCCGCACTGGTTTCGATCAGTTTTGAAATATTCAATAAATTATGTATTCTGGCACTATCGCCGCATTGATACCCCGCAATGAGCTCCCAAGTTTTGCACCGACACCAACGGAACTAAATCCAGAGCATGTCAACGAACCCGCCTGCGCAAGATCATAGCAAGCAGTCAATCGTGGCTAATCTACACTGACAAACCACCCACACCCGCTTCCACCATGGACATCCGAGATGCACGTTGTTCTTCTTCATCTTCCGAGAAAACACATTTTTGAATCACTGCCATTTTTATTGCCCTACTGCCTGTCTATCCCCCATCTAACTAGCATCTTAATACATCTACCCCAACCATCTGCAGCCGTTTCGTCCCCTTTGTCGTCATCGTCGCCTACAAGCCGAAGACATCCAAGAAGGCACACGAGATTCCGTCTAGCCATCAGCAACGACGGTTGCGACACGCATAATCAGAGTATTCTGGGAAAGACCTTGAACATTGACTACGTTACTATGCGGAGTGGTGCTGCCGTCACGTTGACGGTTCCGCTCAGTTTATATAGCCCTCTAGTTCCACTAGTCAATTCTCGAAAAAGTATTCAAACAGATTCATTGTATAACGAAAACAAAATTCTACACCTACTCTGGTACAAAAATGACATAAGTATTTTAATAGAATGTTTAATCATTCTGTCATATTTTTTTTGTGGGAAAATAGTGAAAATCCCCAAAATATGAACGCGAGATGATTACATGCAAAATTCTAGCGATGTACCCAAGCAAAAAAAAAAAATGTTAAAAAGATTTGTTTTGACACAGTTTTAGAATAAGGATTCTGGTTCTTCTCAAATACTTCAACCGTATGAAATTACTTACGTCGATTTGAAAATGTAATCGAAAATTGGGAATCGAAAACCGTACTAAATAACCTAATTTTATGTAAGGTTCCATATAGGTTTTATGTAGCTTTTACGGGTTCCATGGAGGTCTTGAATAAATTTAGAACAATCAAAGATATGCAAACCAAATTTATTTCAAAGCATGTATTGATTCCTTTCAATAGGTGTTCGGATTTAAGTCCTGCACGGTTGAAGCGAATCCCACAGTCTGACCAGCTGGACCATGCACGCTTGGACCGGTTTCAAGTCGTATCGTCCGGTTAGTTAGCTGATCGAGATGTGTCACCCTTCTGTCCAACCACCGCTGACGAATTTGTTAGATTCACGGACGCAACATGCAACAACGATAAATGGAAGCGCCAATATACGGGCAGGAAATTGATTCCCCGCGGTAGATCGATTGTTGGCTCTCATCGTTTTTGTTTGAAAACCAATTGCTGGTTCGGTGCGTGACTAAAGTGGAACATCAGTCTCAAAATAATTAACCCTGCTATTTTATGTTTCCGCCAAACTATTTTGTTAACATCGTCACTGGAGAAAAACTGTAGTACGGAACATCCAGCGAAACAGGAAGTCATTCTGTTGATTCATGGTTTTGTGAAGCATGTTCGTGATTCAATAATTACTTGTCAAGCAATTCCAGACAAAATGTATCTAGGAATTTCTCATTAGTATTTGGTAGAGTGTGAAACAGAATTGGTGTTCACCAAGTGAACTCTCGACCAGTGGATTACAACAGAGTTGTAACAGATTTTGTTACTCAGTAAGTCCTTTTTTCTAACAAAATATGTTATCATTTTGGCTGGTTAGTAGTTAAAATAACAAAAATTATTACACAATTTCCTTTAAACTAAACAACATTGAAACAAAATATGTTATAATTTAAACAAAAATTTAACTTATGGGGTTTCCTTTCAAACAAAAATATTACTCATTTTGTTATTTTTCATTTCTGAATCCCAAAAAAATTGTTATAAGCAATTGTTTTCAATTTTTCATAACAAATTATGTTATAATTATGTATGAAATTGAACAAAATTTGTAACACCCTTGTTATTTTAACTAATTTTGTTTTAATTATGCTATAATTTCCTTCATCAACTCAAAGTGCTCCCAGCTAAATTGAAACAAAATTTGTTATTTGTAACAAATCTTGATATAATTGTGCCATAACTTTGTTGTAATCCACTGTTCAGGCTCCTTACCATCCTTACCATAAAAATAGTGTTCTGTGTAATTGTTTTGCTTTCTAGGTGGTGAATAAAAACTATTCAATGTAAGTACAAACTCGTCATCCCAAAGTGAAAACTTATTCTTCAGACCATAATAAATAAATTAGCTAAAGAGGGCAATTTAATCCGACGGATAGGATAAAAGATGTGCATGATTTTGTTTGCTATTTTTTAACTTCGTTATAGCCCTGTAAACATCTACAAAAATCCCAAACAAAATTGGCTCAGAAGGGGTTTGTTTTTTTATCAAAAACTTTCGTTATGGTTTGAAGAAAGAGTTCTGGCTATGGCATGATAAATTTATACTTCCATTCCAATACTAACGCCTTCTGCTTCTTCTTGACATTACGTCGTTACCAAAGCTGCCATTTTCGCATTCGTATATCGTGTGGCAGGTACGATGATACTTGATGCCCAGTGAAGTCAAGGAAATTTCAAACACGAATAGATCCTGGTCTGACCCAGGTACCTTCAGCATGGCTTTGCTTTGTGGCAACGGACTCTAACCGCTCGGCTAAGGAAGGCCAATACTAACGTGTTAGGAGCATTTTTCAAAATTTCTCCATAATAATCTCCATATAATAAACTACATCGCCTTTCGGCCACCTTGAAATCATCAACTAGAAAGCTGAAAATTTCACAGAACACTATTATTACAGTAAAGATGGTAATAAATATATGTGAGATTGGACATATTTTTTTTAATTTTGAAACGCCCGAGTGTTCACCTAATCACTCTCATTTAATTGTTACACAGAAACAGTCCAAGCTCCCTCCGCAGCCTGGTAGCTAATAATTTTTAGGTGAAATATAAAATTATGAAGGTCATCTATTCTACTCTTTTGGTAAAGTGGGCCTGGTTAACGGTTTTGACGATTTCTGATTAGAAGAAGCGTTGAATCAAACGGTGTAGTTCTCATTGAACAGAGACTTCGCTATGAACAGTAAGAGGTCCGAGATCAACTCAAGCCCGAGAACTCTCGCAGGTATAAAACAATTGTTTTTTTTCCCTATTTCTCGGAGCAATCTTTAGCGCTGTCCCGGAAATGTGCTCGAAGAAATTCCAAAAAGTATTCCAAGAAAAATCATTGCAGGAACTTCTAAAGAACCTATGAATACTGAAACAATCCCAGAAAAATACATGGATGTATTTCTGAGGTATAAAACAAAAATCGGAAGAAGTCTTGAAGGAACCCAAGAGGTATTTAAATAGGAACCTTTGTAGCAACCGCAAAAAAATCTGTTCATGAAACTATAAAATAGACCCAAAAAAAACAAGTTTCAGCAAGACTTGTCGTATGAATCCCTAGAGGAATGTCTGGAAAAATATCTTGAGGATTTCTAGAAGAAATCTCTGAAAGCACAGCCCATGGGGTAAATCAAAGAAAAATTTCTGAAGATCAAACACAAGAAATTTCTGAAGATGACCGGTAACAGATTTGTAAAAAAAAATATGACAACTTGCAGAGCATCCATGTTTTTGATCGGAACAAGGGCGATGATGTTGAAAAAATCAACGCATATGCCATAACTGCAAGCCGATAACTATAAATTATTAAAAAAAAACTTGAGATTTTTTCGGTGACATCTCTGGGGAACATCATGTACAATTTCCAGGAGGATATTCTACATGATTTTTAAAAACAATCTCTGAAACAGTTCCAAAATTGGTTGTTGGATGAAATCAACGAGGAAGTTCAGGAGGCAATATTGGAGCAAAGTCTAAAGCTTTTTTGCCATAATCCCCAGAGGATTGCTTGACAAGTACTATACTAGAATCATCCCTAGTATTATTTATTTATTTAGTTGGTATTACATCAATTAATTTGATAAAACCTCGTTAACGATGTCACGCCAATTTACTCGGTCCATGGCTGTGTCTCTCCAACTTCGATTTTGGCCCACGTTCTCCAGATCTTGTTGCACCTGATCAAGCCACCTCGCTCGCTGTGCTCCTCGCCTTCTTGTGCCATTCGGATTCGACGCGAACACCATCTTTGCAGGATTGTTGTCCGGTAGTCTTGCAACATGCCCTGCCCAGCGCACCCTTCCGGCTTTCGCAACCTTCTGGATACTGGGTTCGCCGAAGAGCCTAGCGAGCTCGTGGTTCCTTCTCCGCCGCCACACACCGTTTTCCTGTACTCCGCCAAAGATCGTCCTAAGCACCCTTCGTTCGAACACTCCAAGTGCTTGCAGGTCCTCTTCCAGCATGATCCATGCTTCATGTCCATAGAGGACCACCGGTCTTATAAGCGTTTTGTACATGGTACATTTGGTGTGAGGGTGAATCTTTCTCGACCGCAGCTTCTTCTGGAGCCCATAGTAGGCGCGACTTCCACTGATGATGCGTCTCCGTATTTCACGACTAACGTTGTTATCAGCCGTTAACAAGGATCCGAGGTAGACGAACTCATCAACCACCTCAAAAGCATCCCCGTCTATCGTAACACTGCTTCCTGGGCGGGCTCTGTCGCGCTCGGTTCCGCCTATCAGCATGTACTTTGTTTTTGACGCATTCACCATCAGGCCGACTTTTGTCGCTTCACGTTTCAGGCGGGTGTACAGGTCTGCCACCGTTCCAAATTTTCTGCCGACAATATCCATATCATCCGCGAAGCAAACAAATTGGCTGGATCTTGTGAAAATCGTACCTCGGTTATTAAACCCGGCTCTCCGCATGACACCTTCTAGCGCGATGTTGAACAGCAGGCACGAAAGTCCATCACCCTGTCGAAGTCCCTGGCGGGATTCGAACGAACTAGAATGTTCACCCGAAATCTTCACGCTATTCTGCACACCGTCCATCGTTGCTCTTAGGGACGATTCAAATATGACGTCCATCGTTTTTTGAGATTTCTAGACCCCCCCTCCCCCCTCTGTCACGCTTTTTCCAATACCTTCTACACGTACTGTCACAC
The DNA here is from genome assembly GCF_002204515.2 of Aedes aegypti. Classification (NCBI taxonomy): domain Eukaryota; kingdom Metazoa; phylum Arthropoda; class Insecta; order Diptera; family Culicidae; genus Aedes; species Aedes aegypti. The sequence goes on along the minus strand of NC_035109.1, from coordinate 129,825,764 downwards.
TTTCGTAGACCCCCCCCCCTCCCCCTAATGATGGACGTCATTTTTGGATGATCCCTTATTAGTCTTGTGAGCTTCCCGGGAAAGCTGTACTCGTCCATGATTTTCCATAGCTCTTCGCGGTCGATGCTATCATAAGCCGCTTTGAAATCGATGAACAAGTGATGCGTTGGGACTTGGTATTCACGGCATTTCTGGAGGATTTGCCGTACAGTGAAGATTTGGTCCGTTGTCGAGCGGCCGTTGATGAAACCAGCTTGATAACTTCCCACAAACTCATTTGTTATTGGTGATAGACGACGGAAGATAATCTGGGATAGCACTTTGTAGGCGGCATTCAGGATAGTGATCGCACGATAGTTTTCACATTTCAGTTTGTCGCCCTTCTTGTAGATGGGACATATGACCCCTTGCTTCCACTCCTCCGGCAGCTGTTCCGTTTCCCAGATTCTGACAATCAGCCGATGCAGACAGGCTGCCAACCTCTCCGGGCCCATTTTGATGAGTTCAGCTCCAATACCATCCTTACCAGCGGCCTTGTTATTCTTGAGCTGGTTGATGGCATCCTTAACTTCCCTCAATGTGGGGGCAGGTTGGTTTCCTTCATCCGCCGTGCTGACGTAGCCACTTCCTCCGCTGTCGTGACCTTCGGCGCCTGTGTTCTCCGTGCCATTCAGGTGTTCATCGTAGTGCTGCCTCCACCTTTCAATCACCTCACGTCCGTCCGTCAAGATGCTTCCGTCCTTATCCCTACACATTTCGGCTCGCGGCACGAAGCCTTTTCGGGATGCGTTAAGCTTCTCGTAGAACTTTCGCGTTTCTTGTGAACGATGCAGCTGTTCCATTTCTTCACATTCTTCTTCTTCCAGGCGGCGCTTTTTGTCCCGGAATAGGCGGGTTTGCTGCTTACGTTTTCTTTTATATCGCTCCACGTTTTGTCGCGTTCCTTGCTGCAGCATTGCAGCCCGCGCTGCATCCTTCTCCTTCAAAACCTGCCTGCATTCATCGTCGAACCAATCGTCACATGTCCTCCTTTCCACGTACCCGACGATGCTCTCGGCTGCGTTGTTGATGGCTGCTTTTATGTTGCTCCAGCAGTCCTCAAGAGGGGCTTCGTCAAGTTCGCCCTCTTTCGGCAACGCTACCTCGAGATGCTGCGCGTATGCGGCAGCGACGTTCGGTTGAGTCAGTCGCGCTAGGTTATACCGAGGCGGGCGTCGATACCGTACATTGGGGGGTGGTTGATTGGGATTTTTTTAGGGGTATGTACTACCATTTTTTTTTTTGTCTAAAACCCTCCAAATATAAGATTAAAACATATCATGTTTCCAGTGATTCTTCAAGAAATTCTTCTAGGGAACATACATTTCCAGAATATTTCTCCAGATATTTCTTTAAAAATACATTTTTTTTTGTTGAATTTGTAAGATTTCTTGAGAGATGTATTGGAGAACTCACTAGCTGATAATATTCTTGCAAATATGATACTAGGGACCTACCTACCGTACCTACAGGAATAAAATAGACCCCATTGTGTGGTCCTTAGCCTCTTGCCCAGCAACTCCTATCCCTACCTCCTCGTGGTACTGGCCGGGGTACGAGTAACCTTGGGGAAGATCGGGTAACCAACCCCCGGTGGGAACTTTGGTCGTATGCTGACAGGGAAGGGGGGGTTTGCTTCTGCAAACCTTGAGCGTCTGTACTCCATGTTAGGAGCGGTTCACAACAGCGTCTGTTCCCCATGTCAGGGGCGGCTGATCATCGTCCGAGTGCCAGAGAAGGACTCTAAGCTAAACTGCGCACTATGGCCCTCCGAACACATAGGGGGAATGGTCCTCCGGAAATCTAGGGGGTTGGTGTCAGGCCCTGCAAGCCAGCCGTAAAAATACACCAGCACAGGAACGTCAACGAGAGAATACGGACCGGAACAATCGGCAAAGACCACAGCGACGAAAATGGACTTGCGATTGGAAGCTCGGTACGTGGAACTGCAAATCTCTCAACTTCATCGGAAGCACACGCATACTCTCCGATGTACTGAAGATCCGCGGTTTCGACATCGTAGCGCTGCAGGAGGTGTGCTGGACAGGTTCGATGGTGCGAACGTTTAGAGGTAATCATACCATCTACCAGAGCTGCGGCAACACACGTGAGCTGGGAACAGCTTTTATAGTGATGGGTGATATGCAGAGGCGCGTGATCGGGTGGTGGCCGATCAACGAAAGAATGTGCAAGTTGAGGCTCAAAGGCCGGTTCTTCAACTATAGCATCATAAACGTGCATAGCCCTCACTCCGGAAGCACTGATGATGACAAGGACGCATTTTACGCGCAGCTCGAACGCGAGTACGACCGCTGCCCAAGCCACGACGTCAAGATCATCATAGGAGACTTAAACTCTCAGGTTGGCCAGGAGAAGGAGTTCAGACCGACGATTGGAAAGTTCAGCGCCCACCGGCTGACGAACGAGAACGGCCTACGACTGATAGATTTTGCCGCCTCCAAGAACATGGCCATTCGTAGCACCTACTTCCAGCACAGCCTCCCGTATCGATACACCTGGAGATCACCACTGCAGACGGAATCACAAATCGACCACGTTTTGATCGATGGAAGGTACTTCTCCGATATTACCGACGTCAGAACCTATCGTGGCGCTAACATTGACTCCGACCACTACCTGGTGATGGTGAAACTGCGCCAAAAACTATCCGTCATTAACAATGTACGGTATCGACGCCCGCCTCGGTATAACCTAGCGCGACTGGCCCAACCGAACGTCGCTGCTGCATACGCGCAGCATCTCGAGGTAGCGTTGCCGAAAGAGGGCGAACTTGACGAAGCCCCTCTTGAGGACTGCTGGAGCAACATAAAAGCAGCCATCAACAACGCAGCCGAGAGCATCGTCGGGTACGTGGAAAGGAGGACATGTGACGATTGGTTCGACGATGAATGCAGGCAGGTTTTGAAGGAGAAGGATGCAGCGCGGGCTGCAATGCTGCAGCAAGGAACGCGACAAAACGTGGAGCGATATAAAAGAAAACGTAAGCAGCAAACCCGCCTATTCCGGGACAAAAAGCGCCGCCTGGAAGAAGAAGAATGTGAAGAAATGGAACAGCTGCATCGTTCACAAGAAACGCGAAAGTTCTACGAGAAGCTTAACGCATCCCGAAAAGGCTTCGTGCCGCGAGCCGAAATGTGTAGGGATAAGGACGGAAGCATCTTGACGGACGGACGTGAGGTGATTGAAAGGTGGAGGCAGCACTACGATGAACACCTGAATGGCACGGAGAACACAGGCGCCGAGGGTCACGACAGCGGAGGAAGTGGCTACGTCAGCACGGCGAATGAAGGAAACCAACCTGCCCCCACATTGAGGGAAGTTAAGGATGCCATCAACCAGCTCAAGAATAACAAGGCCGCTGGTAAGGATGGTATTGGAGCTGAACTCATCAAAATGGGCCCGGAGAGGTTGGCAGCCTGTCTGCACCGGCTGATTGTCAGAATCTGGGAAACGGAACAGCTGCCGGAGGAGTGGAAGCAAGGGGTCATATGCCCCATCTACAAGAAGGGCGACAAACTGAAATGTGAAAACTATCGTGCGATCACTATCCTGAATGCCGCCTACAAAGTGCTATCCCAGATTATCTTCCGTCGTCTATCACCAATAACAAATGAGTTTGTGGGAAGTTATCAAGCTGGTTTCATCAACGGCCGCTCGACAACGGACCAAATCTTCACTGTACGGCAAATCCTCCAGAAATGCCGTGAATACCAAGTCCCAACGCATCACTTGTTCATCGATTTCAAAGCGGCTTATGATAGCATCGACCGCGAAGAGCTATGGAAAATCATGGACGAGTACAGCTTTCCCGGGAAGCTCACAAGACTAATAAGAGCAACGATGGACGGTGTGCAGAATAGCGTGAAGATTTCGGGTGAACATTCCAGTTCGTTCGAATCCCGCCAGGGACTTCGACAGGGTGATGGACTTTCGTGCCTGCTGTTCAACATCGCGCTAGAAGGTGTCATGCGGAGAGCCGGGTTTAATAACTGAGGTACGATTTTCAGATCCAGCCAATTTGTTTGCTTCGCGGATGATATGTATATATATATATATATATATATATATATATATATATATATATATATATATATATATATATATATATATATATATGTATATATATATATATATATATGTATATATATATATATATATATATATATATATATATATATATATATATATATATATATATATATATATATATATATATATATATATATATATATATATATATATATATATCTATATATATATATATATATATATATATATATATATATATATATATATATATATATATATATATCTATATATAAGTTAACGGCTTATCCATGTAAAGGATTACCACAACTCATGTATCCTAGCATTAAATCATAAACCACCTAATGATTCACTTATGAATCACTTATGAAATGAAAGCAGATGCGTAATTGCGCAATCTGGAGATTGTCCGTAAACAAAACCATAAATAACTCATTATGCGCTTACGCGACACACTTTAAACATCCCAGATTCCTAGATCGAATTCCAGATCAAACCCATAAATAATCTACCATGTGACATATTACGAAGAAACATTCAAGAGGAATGGTAATCATCACAGGCAATATGGTTCACAACAATGATTGACACTTTATTTACACATTCGCAAGTCCCCGATCATCAAACCATCGATCCCAGCATAGAAAGACCGTGACCATGAATCATCATCGCAAGCGGATCAACAGGCAGATCAACAAGTGACGATAAAGAAAGTATTGTTCTTCGAGACGAAAAGCAGAACCGTTTGACGACTACGCGTGGGAAATTGCATCAGCAGAAACGACGCCACCACATTAGTATGCTTTCAAGGTCAAGGGCCAGTTGAAGATTATAAAAACCATTTGCCAAATCAGGAATACAGACAGTTGTATCTTAGAATTAGAAGTGTTTTAGTTTTTTTAAAAGAACTCCTTCCCGCTCGAGGAGTTAACTTATATATATATATATATATATATATATATATATATATATATATATATATATATATATATATATATATATATATATATATATAATTCATTTCAAATTCGCTCATGTCAAATATCTATACTTTTGGATAGGCAACAAAAATTTTAGATTTTTTCATATTTTAACGGATATACTACGATTCTGTTTTTGCACGGGGGATGCGTACCTTGCAAAAAAAGTTTTCAGTTCAAAATTTCAAAAACCGTGCAAAAAAAGTAACACCGTTTCTCGACGTTTCATGCAAAAATAACGTTTTGAAGAAAAAAAAAATTATGGCAACTTTTTTTACGCGGCCGTGTTAAAAAAAAACGTGCAAAAACAGAATCGAGTGTACAAAGAATTTGACCCATTCAAACCACAGCTGAAACCGGATTTTCAGTTTCTCTTCAAATTTCTTACACTAAATAAGTGATAATCTGATAATTTATCGTATCGACAACGATAACTATATTTTTTTTCAGGTTTTTATTATACGTACTTAATGACATAGCACAATTATCGTACAGAGGGCCTTTAGACTGTTTAGGGGCCTTCCTTAGCCAAGTGGTTAGGTTCCGCGGCTACAAAGCAAAGCCATGTTGTAGGTGTCTGGGTTCGATTCCCGGTCGGTTCAAGATCTTTTCGTAATGGAAATATCCTTGACTTCCCTGGGCATAGAATATAATCGTACCTGTCACACGATATACGAATGCGAAAATGGCAACTTTGGCAAAAAAAGCTCTCAGTTAATAACTGTGGAAGTGCTCATAAGAACACTAAGCTGAAAAGAGGCTCTGCTCCAGTACGTCATCACTGTCAAGAAGAAGAAGAAGATGGGTGTTTTTAATGTTATCTGATACTTAATACTGAATACTAAAAATCACTTAAATGCCAGCTTTGCAAAAGATGTTGGTTGGCAGTTGTAGGATATTATGCCCAAAATCCATATACACTCGGAAAACTTTGTCTTGCACCCATTTTAAGTATCCATTTAAAATGTTACAATCTACATACATATTGTATGATAATGTTAACTTGAGGCTAGATATCTCTCAGATATCTAATTTACCTCATTTGAATGATCAGCGGCTCAAACTCACCGATCCAATGAAATAGGATACCTCGTGCCGATTATTTTTGGCAAACAACCCAATTTTGATCGGTTTCCCGTCCTCCATCGCTGCATCATCCAATTCATTCCATATTTATAGCAGCACGAGGCCGTCACACACCCCGCCACGAAAGGAAGGCAGATCGGAAGATCGCCAACCATTCGATCCATATTCATGATCAGAGTAAGTCAATATGCTCGAAAAGTCAACAGAATTCAAAAGCAAACTACCAAATATTCACACTCGGGTGCGATAGCAAAGCGAACGGAAAATTCGATCTGCCTCGGAAGCATTGGAACTGTGCCTGCAATGATGCCAAGAACTTTAATTACAGTTGGTGTTTTGCCTGATTGATGGATTTAACGATGTACAAATCGATGCGATATTTTCGTAATATCGGAATGTGGGTGTGCACGTGCTCAATGATCTTGAATCGACTGACGTATTAAAAAGATGTTTGTCATGATTATTTAAGGAACATATGATTCGAAGCCACTCATCAAGCTTTAAATTTATGCTGAAACCCCGATAGATTTCATTCTTGTAAATTTACGTCTAATCTTACGGAATATTTGTATGATAAGAAAACCATTATGTTCAAAGTGACAGAAAATTATGTCATTCGTCGTTTAATCTTTTGTATTTTTGTTATATGTTATGTTATGTGTTTTTCTGTCGTGTATGGTTGAACTAGATATTATTATGCCAATTTAATTTATGTAGTTTTGGCTTTTTATACTCAATTCCCATTTTAGGGTCATTGGGTATCCCACACAACGAACGTGACAAAACGACAAAAAAATGTTTAAAATGTCTGTAAATTTGTCGACGTCGGTCGGTTGCTCATCCTGGTTTGTTGTCGTATAGCTGGCCAAAGTAAATGTTTACACAGCTCAGTGCCAAACGCACAGCTAGCGGTAACCAGCGGTCACACACAATGACGGCAATGTTTGGTTGGTTTGAGAGAAAAAAAAATCCTCCATGTTCAAATGTTTACGAGAAAAATAACTACAGCTGCGGAGAACAGGAGAACTGATTATTCACCTTCGATATGTGACATTGACTCATAAGTCATAACCCAGCACCGGCACTGGTCGCTGACAAAACCTGTTTCTCGTACAGTATGGAAATATAATCAATCTACTCTGCAAAAGGTAGGTCACGTCACGCATTAGAATGGATATAGAGGTGAATTACTAAAAGCCACACGTGAAATGAATCCAATTTGTAAGTAGCTCTTCCCATGCAAAGTCAAGGTCAAATTTGGACACAGTTTGTTTTCGATCCAATGCTTTACCACTTTACCTTAGATAAAACGTTCCAAAAGTAGTGCTTTTGATTAGAATACAATGCAAAATTATTCCTTGAGCAACGCCTCCAGAAATGACTCACAAACAGGAGATATTTCCATGGGATAAATTATTGCATGCCACCTTGGTTGGAACTAGTTTAGCCTGATCTTGTCGCAGTAGTCAATTACGCTTCTAAGCATTATTTTCCATAAAATAAGAAGCAGATTGCGAATAAATTCCAATGCATCGTTAATGCAAGCTGGAATGAATACATTTATTGCACCTGACAGTCACGTCAGCACTACTGGGAACTGATGCTGAATCTATACGGTAGTCAATTTTTTATCTGAATAACTTCGAATGTTCATGAACAAATCAAACTTGACAGCTTATACTCTTTTGATGAGAATATACGACTTCTTTCTCCAAATAAAGATTTTGATGTTATCTGAAGCAATAAAACAGTACTTCTTAGTGCTGCAAAACAATACTTTCCAGTACTACTTTCTATCCTTATTGACCTTCTTTTGATCCTTGTTTGGTCCCACCCCTTCGATTTCCCTTTAAACACTCTGGTGGATTTAAAATACCGTTAGTTGTGATAATCGTCCTTGAACACCGTATTGGGAAAATGGGCTCTTTTATGGGTTCACTTCTTTGAAAATAGTTGCTCTCGAACAAAGGGAAGGATGAAGCTCTGTTTATGAAACTTCTTTCCAAAAAAGTTGAATGCAAAACTCTTGCTTATTATGAAGAAAATGAAAAAAAAGTTTCTTTGAGATGTGTGCTTTCATCGAAAGGCGCAATTGATGATGTTCGAAATTGCATCGAAATGATTTATAAGTACGATGCTTTCGGATTTTTTTTCGAGAATCAAATCGAAGCAGCTTCTAGCCCAGGATCTAAGATTCAAGTGCGGCAGCAAAGAGTGCCACCAATGGTGGTCAGTATTATCGAATTTGGTGAATTTAGGCAAATTGTCAAATATAGCTGTTCAATATAATGCGCCCCTAATGTGTCATACTGATTTACCTACATTGACTCCGATTTCTTGTTGGCCTTATCAAATCTTGTTGCACCAACATTATTTACCCATATTTCTGCTTCGCAAATCTCACGCTTGAGATTTTGATGCAAAATCACTCAATCAACTCAAACCGTAAAAAAATGATTCAGTCGCAAAACCCGTCAAAAACTCGTGAAACCCAAATATTGTTGCCTACGTTAGAAAGGATTACTATAATTTTACCAGACTAACAAAAAATTATTGCCGTGTGTGAGTAAACCATGGAAATACGAGACAATGAGTTTAAAAGGTAAGCCAACTCACCCATGATTTTTTGACTGCTGAGTTGCGTGATTGACAACTCACGCATGAAAAATATCAAGCGTGAGTTATGAGAAATTGAGTTTTTCACAACACTGCATATATGCTTTCAGTGATTCCTATAGAGAAACGAACTCATTCCTTCAAAAGACATCGATCAACATTCGATCACTTTTGTTATCCAGAAACATACTGTTTTTTTGTCTTCGCTAGCAATTCGTTTAGAAATATCTTATTGAATATCCTGAAAAATTTTGATTGAATTTCCTTGCGAAATCATAGGCGAATCTTTCAAGTCATTTCAAACCACTCTGAAGTTCAAGGATTCCTCCAAAAATTCTCCAATCCAAGTTACAGAGTGTGCCATCTTTAACGTCGCTATGTGAAAATCGAATAAATTTGTAAAACATAAATTGATTTCTATCTCAAACATTCTATATTGATGTTTTTTTAGCCTGGTTTTTGCGAAGATTTCAGCTTCAGCCCTTGAGCTCTTCAATGATCAACAATTTTCTGGCATAAGCTTTGCTTTTCAAAGAAGTCAGGTTGAATCCTCAAACTCAAATCAAATTTCTATTCCTTCGTCTTTACATCAAACTTCAAGGAAACTTTCATTGCAGAAGGGAAAAGTTTGATTTGCAATGAGGCATGAATCGTCTTATTGTTGAACAGACCCAAACAGTTACTTTATAATCACAGAATGGCTTGTCATGGATCTCCAAATGATATTCTGTCCCTCAAATGTGACATTTTCGCTTATAAATGTTGCCAGATTTTTAAAGTAAAGCATGGTTAAAATTGTACTTAATTGATTGACACTTCTCAAAACTAATGTCTGCCGAAAGTAGGTATGCCATGCTGTCAGTAAGGCATGCAGCCTATGGAAATATTTAAAATTATAGTACATTTTAAAGCTATTTCAAATGGAATAATTTTACACAACTTAGAGTCAAAAGTAGATGTAAGACAATAATCAAACCAAGGCGAACGGTTCATAAATGTCAAAGTTATTCAATGTTCACATACCAACATAGAAGATGGCGCACCCTGTACTGCCCATACTCGCAAAATAGTCCCATACGTATAGAAAATCCCAAAGAATATGGAACTGCTATGCTAGTATGGGCAGTGTAATCCTTCAGCAATTCCTTCTTGAGTTAATTTAAGAATCTCAACAATAATTCTAACTGCAATGTTTCTGTAAATAGCTTTTAGAATTTCTAAAGGTATTGTTTCTTGGAATTATTCAAGTATTTTTCTTATAAACGAAAATTAGATATTTTTTTTAATAATCAATTAAGGAACCTTTTAAACAATTTTTATAAGCCTCCAAAACAATTCCTGTGTTGAATGTTGAAGAAATACCTGAAAATTGACAACTTGAAAAATTTTTGGATGAAGTTCTGATATTCTTCAAATTAAATTGAATGAACCTCTGAAGGAATCCATAATTTTAATTGTTAACAATTTCCCAGGACAATCTTAGTTGATAAGTTCAAGAAACCCCCTTTTAAATGATTCCCTAAAAATCATAAGGGAAGTACTCACTTTTCTTCAGATATTTCTCTACGAATGTATCAGAAATTCTTGAAGTTCCAAATTCTAGGAAGAAAAACTGTTTCCGCAAGATAACTTGAATTATTTTTCAAAGGGAATCTCATTAGAATTTCTCTTGCAGATATGTATAATAAGTCCTGTCAAACATGTTTAAAAAAAATCATTCACTGGATTTTCAAAGAATCTTTTCAGAATGATCCTGTAATTGAGGAATTATTTCATAACATATTTTAAGAGGTTTGTTTAGAAAATACTGCCAGGGTTCCTATAGAAATCCCAGCAAAAGTATTTCGAGCATTTTTTTTAAGAAATAATGTCTAAAATAATTTCCAACATTTCTACAAAAGTTACTTAAATTAAAAAGCGTATAGTCGTTTCTTTAAGAATTAACAAACTGATCACTCCAGAAAGGCTTTTATGGATTCTATCAGGAATTACATCTGTTCTAGTATGATTCTTACAAAAACTTTCTCAACCAATCTTCAGGAAGTGCCTTCATAAATTCCTAAAGAAATGATCACGGGATCACTCCAGAACATTTCAATAGATGCCTATGAGTATTTCAGGAAAGTTATTCAAGAAATGTTTGTAAGTATAAATTTCGATTTCCAACAAAAATGTTTTGATGCAGTAGTCCAGAAATTTTTGAGGAACTACTCAAGGGAGTGCTGGATAAATGGAGTGCAGAGCAGATATATTCTTTCAACTAATTCTATAAGATATCAAGAATGCCTTCAGGAGCTTTCTTAGAGGTTCCTTCTTAATGACAATGAAACTCACCAAAGCATTCTTGCTGAAATCCTTCCAATTTATATTTCAGAAATTCTTCCAAACAATTCCAACAATAAAATGCCTCAAGGTTTTCCCTGCGGAGATTCTCCGAGATTTCCTTCAAGAAAAACTTTAGAAATTCCTCCAAAAGTTTCTGCAAGAACTCCTTCAGATTATCTTCCAGAAACACTTCAAAGGACTCCTCCCAAAATTTTCCAAGAATTGAAAATTTGAATTTCCATTAGTTCAGAGAAGATTTCTGGGCAAACACCTCGAAAGAATTGTAAGATTTCCATAGGTTCCTCCAAACATTTCACTAATAATCCTGACAGACAGTGGTATTCTAATGTTGGGTACCTACCACCAAGAGTTTACCAGGGCCCCAACGAATTTCTCGAAGATCTCGCCAGGAAGTTGGTGAGCTCTTCCAAGATTGAGTTGAAAATACACAAGAAATTTCCTATGCACACCTTCCTAAACGATATTATCTCCATTTTCGAACCCACACATAAACAAATAGGGAAAAGCTTGAGTTAAAATATTAGAACGAATGATATTGACAAAAATACATTCAAGGTATTTCATCAGTTTTTGTGTAGCAAGAACTAAAAACAAAAATAGTTGAGCAACAATAAAAAAGTGTAATTCGGTTGTAATGGTCCCATGCGAAACCAGGCAACTAAGATTATTTTTTACAATTATACATCAATCGAGAAAAAATAAACTTATTCACAATGGCTGTGTGGACCATCAGAAAAGTTGTTACGAACCCCTAATAATCCGTGGACCACAGGATGGGAAGCCCTGATCTAGGACTAATGCTAGATAACAATTTAACTTTCAAAAATCATATTGAAGGTGTTCAATCCAAACGTAACAAATATATAAATTATATGTGTACACTTGTAAAAGAGTATCGAAGAAAATTGTCTTAAGAACAAATTTTTGATCTTTAAAAAAAATTTCATACCGACCATGTTGCATGCTGCTTGAATATAAACTAGCTATCGTGATATCAGGAAGAAAGCTCTACAGAGGATTTAAAATAAAATTTTGTGGATTATTCTACCAGGATTCCCTGGTAGAGCACAAATGAATAACATAGAATGCCTCATGTTGAAACAATGGAGCAAATTTCGAATCGTTGGATTTTTTTGTCGCGCTGAGTGCTCAATCTATTGAAATTGAGTTTGATCATATTTATTATTATGATTTTTTATAAGCAGGTGATTCTTTCGCCAGCTCTAGAAGCTCTGAAAGAATTTTAATGAAAGCTTAATTTAGTTACCAAATTAGGATGATAGTGTTGTTTAACACAGAACAACTAGATATAAGAAATTGTGGGAATTGAATATTTGGATGATGTTTTAGATAAAACCTATCACACTGTCGAGTTATAATATTATCCAACACCATTCATCACTTTTCAGTCTGTGCGAGATAGCCATGTCGGAAAGGATGGTGCATTATTGCATTCTCTATATGTGCTTCCATAATGCACTTAGTCAAGCAGCACTGCGCTATCGGTCCGACGCGTTATAGTAGCGGGTCAAATATGCAGGACGTGTATATGAGTGCATCCGGATTCTAAGCTCTTGTTGGATGTGCAAAGCAAATTTTGTGACAGTCAGGGTAGGTGCATAAATGGATCGACCTGTAATGACGAAGCAGAATGACTAACGCATCCTATGTTTACCATACTCGAAAGGTTTTGATATGGTTCCATGTATAGAGTTCTTCTTTTTTTCTGTCTGGCGTTTCATCGCAAATTGGACAGAGTCGGCTTCTCATCATCAAGTATTGTGCACTTCCACAGTTGTTAACTGAGAACTTTCCATGCCAAATGACCATTTTTGCATTTGCATATCATGTTACAAGCACGAAGATACTAGGAAATCAAGAAAATATCTATTACGAAAAGATCATCGACCGGCAAAATTCGAACCCACAAACCTCAATATGGTTGTGCTAATAAGCTTTTGATTCACCATTACGGCTATCTGGGGCCTCTTCTAAATATTCTAACGAAAATTTATCTTATATGCCTAATCAAATATGATAACTGGAAGGATTGTTCGATAACGTCTTGTTTGCGACAAACGACTGACAAATTATCTTGTCGTACATCGTTTTGATGAGTATCTATCGATATTACTGCATGCGACAAGTCATCCAAGTAATGGAATCATCAATTGTTCATTTTACCACCAATGAAGATAACCTCTGCAGAATTTATCAAGATATAGCATTGACAGTATAAGACGCTATTTTTGATCGAAATGACAAATTCCTATTGAGTGACATACCATGTACTGACGCTACTACGAATTGCAAAACCTGACGTAATTTGATGTAGTTCCCCTGCACCAAATATCCAACAGAATTGATTTCAATTGTTTATCTTCGTAACCAGAGCTTGTGATTGCACTAGCTGGAAACATTGCACAACTGAATGCATATGTATCGTATAACGTGGTCTAGCCATAACAGGAACATTGCCCGAACCTAAAGACCCCACGTTTATTATTAACGCGAATCATTTGACTGCGTTTTGCTGTTTAAATTAACCCCTCTTATGACAGCTTAGAAATTTAAACTGAAAAAAAAAACATATTCAAATCGCCATAACACTTTTGTTGTTTGATACTTTTGCACCAATTTTCAAAAAATCTCTCAGTTTTAGAATATGTGTCGATTTTCCCCATATTCGGTTATTTGCTTCTCAAATTCTGATAGTTTGTAGTGAAAACAAGCAAATAAGTTCGATTGTTTTCGAATAATGAGCATTTATATTTCTGGTGACACTCTGACCGGAAGAGAAGCTTCAGATTTCTTGCAGACAACTCATCTGATTTGTGGTTTTGTTAAGTGAAACTCCGTAAAACCATAGCTTATATTTTCTGATTTTGATAATAAAATGTCAGTCGATCTGCGAAGAAACATAACAATATTTCCAAAACCAGTTAACCAATGCTCAAAACTAGCTCAAATTACAAAAATAGGAGAGTTTTTGAGAATAAGTTGGAAAATAGTGTTAATATTTCGAGAAAAAAAAAAACAAAGTTATCGTGATTTTAATAATTTTATATACATTAAAAGAAGTGTCGGTAGAAGGGTTAATAAAACAGAATCGTACCTATAAAGGGAGCGAAGAATTAGAGCAGCCAGCACGAAGGCAGCAACTGGAGACTGTCAAATGTGCCGATTTGGACTTGCATTCGTCAAACCACGCGTGACCCGGCATCTGTTCGGGAGAGGTCGGAATGTACATGTGCGTAAGACGGAGATCCGGCAGTGATGATGCCCCGGCATCCGGTTTTAGTTGATTGGCTTGGCAGAATTCAGTTATTTGCGTCAACGTACATTTGGAGCTGCAACGAGGAACAAAACTCCATTCTACGATTGCTTGAGGTGGTCATGATCCTGATTAGTTTCACTAGTTTTGTCACAAACATTATGGCAGGATACGACAGATAGTGCTCAGCACGAGTGGCTAATAGATCGTTTTTTATGAATGGGAGCATTAGAAGGAAGTCGACCAAATGTAGCTTTTAATGTATTTCAGTTGAAACTATAATTCTGCAATCGCTCGACAGATCAATTATAAGTGAAAATATGTTCACAGCTTTTTGGGGAAGAAGGTTCTTTGAAATTCTTCCAGAAGCTAAGGAAAACAATTGTCGTTTGTTTTATCACCTTAACCTTTGGGCAGTCACGCTGTTGTACTATGTACAACAGTTGTGATTTATATGCTATCATTTTGAAACAAATATATCTATCGACACCAAACCAAAATGTATTCCTCAAGAATCTTCTTAAGAACAATTATTGACAGTTTTTATTTACAGTATGGCCCTTTATAATACGGTAAAATCAACAAATATACATGGAAGTCGCATCATAATGAACGCACTATATACGGTTCGAAAAAACCACAATTTGAAATCGGTATATCTCAAAACCCAGATAATTTAGAAACTTGGGGTATTTAGTGAAGTTGTTCTGGAGGTGAAGCGCTATCTGATGGTACCTTATTTAATTCGGAATTTGACCGCTAGGTGGCACTAGTGGGCATGGAAGTTTTACTCTTGTTTTGCAGATATTTCAGGAGCCTGGCCATTTAGAAGGATGGCGTCTTCGGCAAAGTTTTTTAGTAAGTTAAGGACTATAATTGCTCGAGCTAGTTGATTAAAAATTTTGCCACTAGGTGGCGCTAGTGAGCCTGAAACTTTTGTTTGCGGATATCTCAGGAGCCTGACCACTTAGAAAGATAGTGTCTTCGGCAAGGTAGTTCAGTAGTTCAAGGGCTATCATTATTTGAACCAAGAAATAGGATATTTTGCCACTAGGCGGCGCTAGTGAGCATGTCATTTTTGTTTTGCGGATAGTGCAGGATCTTGACTTTTTAGACAGGCAACTTCGGCAAAGTTGTTCAGAATCTCAGCGACTATCATTATTTTACAAAATCTCGAACTTAAAATTAAGGATTAAACAAAGAAAAAATTTGAGCTACTGAACAACTCTTCCGAAGACGCCATCTTTCTAAGTGATCAGGCTCCTGAGATATTTGCGAAACAAATGTTTTATATTCACTAGCGCCGCCTGGTGGCAAAACTTTGAATCGTCTAGCTCAAACAATAATAGTCCTTGAGTTACCAAGCAACTTTACCGAAGACGCCATATTTCTAAGTGGCCATGATCCTGAGATCTGCAAAACACAAGTTTCATGCTCACTAGCGCCGCCTAGTGGCAAAATCCCGAAATTTTTGGCTAAAATAATTATAGCCCTACTGGACAATTTTGCCGAATACGTCATCTTTCTAAGTGGTCAGACTCCTGGGATATTCGCAAAACCAAGGGTGTTGTACTCGTTACAAAAAATCGCGCGACGACCGAAAGGTTAAATATGTTCAGGATTTTTGGCTGCAATACTTTAGAGTTTCATTGTATTTTTCACATATCCTTACAAAAAAAATTGGAAATATTTATTTATCTATTATTTATTATTTGTTTGTATTCATTATTTCGTTTCTCAACTGTTATTTTAGTTACTCTGTATAAATTTGCCTAGAATTAATGGATTGGTTCTTCAACTTTCAGGTTGCGGGAAATCATTTTTGTGTATTATTGGTTTAGATTTAATGACCTTGCTAACAGATTGAACTCTTGGAGTACCATTTGAACTAATCATGTTAGGTCTCGAGCTAGGTACTGGATTGAGGGATAGAAATTTGGTTTGAGATTGTAATCGTATCTGTTGAGATCTTTGGAAGCTTCAGAAAAAGTAAGTTTCATTTTAGCAATAGCTGTTCAATTTTTTTCTTGTCTGTGTCTTTCTGTACAACAGTAATCGTTTGCAATGTGTTCGCCATTACAATGCTCACTCTTGATTGTTGTGTGACAATTTTTCGCTATGCTCAAGTCCACAAAATTTGCCTTGTTGCCATAGCGGCAACAATTGAAATAGATTTTCAGCCGAAAAATATAAACCGTCGTTGGGGGTGACAATGGGTTAAAAAGGGATATGTGCGATTTATTTTTTGAATAACTATCGCAATTTAACTCCAATAAATTTCAAATTTGGTGTGTATGTACTTTGATAGTACATTAACAACTCTTCAAAAAATTAAAGACAAATATTTATTCACAGCGGCACCACAAGTGAATGAAAAATGACCCAATCTCACCCCATAGAGGGGGTGACATTGGGTCACTGTAATTGAAATAAGTTGTTTTTGAGAATATGATTTCAAAACCATTCACAACTGAAAAATATTGACAAAAAACGATGCAAACAAGTCAAAAAGATATCTAAGATGTTTCGCAAGTATAAAAAACCCACTTAAAAGAAAGATTATACTGAAAATTGAAGATCTATGAGAAAAAAATGTAAACCCAACATTAATCGTCAAGTTTACATAAATTTTCTTGGTTTTTCCTCAAATTGTCTTCAAAGTCTCATCCCCATTGCTATAAAGCCCATTCAGTTTCCCCAAAGGTGTACTGAAGCAGTGATTATTTTAAATCTTCGCAAATAGTTAAATTTCGGTGCGACATTCCACGATCAATAAATTTCAGGCAGAAGTTGACGTCATAATCCCAGTATTTCAGCGATCCAACTCATTTGTGATTCCGTGAGATGTTTCTGTAATGTGAAAATACTGATAAGTAGTTAAATTCCAAAAAATAAATCCATTTGATAAAATTTTACGATGTTGCTGCGCACGAAACACAGTTGCTGGTTTGAGAAGTTGTCAAAATGCGTTGTATTGTTATTCAATGCACGGAATACTCAAGTAGACTTGTTTGATGTTTCAGAGATGCTGTATTTAGAAAGAATAAACACATCTTAATGAAAAAGAGAACACCCGGCACCGTAAAATGTCAAAAAAGTGGACTTGGAATTTCATTTACTATCGTTCTTGCTTGACCCAATCTCACCCCCATTTTCAATGTTTTAGACATCGTACCGAAATAAATGATTTTTTTTGTGGGAAAATCAAACAGATTCCGGAAAATACCTGTGATGTGTAATGAAAAGACTTTCAACATTCTACTAATACAACGATAGAGGCTAGAGTACAAGCGTGATACTTTGTACAGGAGAAATTTAATGTTGTAAATTTTATCTAGTTTCAACATGCAAGTTTATTGATGTAGTAAACAAAAACTACTATTTCTAAAAATGTATATTGTTATGAATTATGTGCAATAATATGTTCCCTAACATATGAATTATTAATTTAAGTAATATCAGCGTTATTAGCTGAAATATTTCACAAAACATATTTTTCCGTTTTGACCCTATCTCACCCCCTAGACCCATTGTCACCCCCATCGACGGAACCTCTAATTTTGTTGAAATACCGCATTGAATTATTTTTTCTGAAGCTGGAAGCAAAAATATGTTGAGATCAGTTTTTTATTCAGCATTCTGTTAATTTTTTCAACCTTTCAGTTCTTTTTGGTTTATCAAACGTTACCATAAAACTGGTTTTGCTTCTAATCGTCAGCGATTTGTAATCCTTAACATCCATGTTATGTAAGACCTTAGCTACTTCCATAACGTGAATCCTTTGGCCCTTATTTTGGTAATTTTTGTTCATCGTGCAGTTTTGGTTCAATGGAAAATGTTGTGTAGATTGAATTTTTAATCTAACCGTCATCGTGAAACCTTGTCATGTTTATTTTTATCCTCCCTTTTCTTTCTGCTCACTTGTTGGAATTCCTGTTCATTCTGGTCAATAACTTCATTCTGGTTTTCTGTATCTGTTGTTTGACCTGTAATTGATTTCATCATCTTGATACCATTGCTATCAACTTCTTCGTTAGAGTTAGAATCACTCATTCCTGTTCGATTTAACCGCATGTCCATTTGCTCAAATGTCGCAGCAAAATTATCTGAATTATCAACAGAGGATGATTCCTCCTCTTATATCTTCACTACCTGATTCCTGACTCACTACGTTGGATTCATCGAATCCCACCTCCTACTCAAATGCACTTAACCTAACCAAAAATATAAAAAAAAAATCTGAAAAAAGTTTTACAGAAAGTACTTACCACTAAAAGACATAACCCTAATGAGACGCTTTTACTCCTCCTACATTCAATATTGCGTGTGTGATTGCATCCAGATTCTAAGCGTTTGTTGGATGTTCAAAGCAACTTTTGTGATAGATGGATGAATGAATCGACCTGTAATGACGAAGCAGAATGACTAACGCATCCTCTGTTTAGAGGCGGTCCATTAATTACGTAAGACAAATTTCGGGGTTTTTAACCCCCTCCTCCCATGGTAAGATTTTTTGTATGAAAATTAAAAGCCATACCGTAAGAATTATCAGACCCCCTCTCGCCCCATAAACCCTTACGTAATTAATGGACGGCCCCTTACCATACTCGAGATGTTTCGACATGTTTTTAAGTATAGAGTTCTCCTTCTTCTACCTGACGTTTCGGACACTTTTACTTCTGTCTTAATCTAATTCAATATTGTTAAAAGCTTATCACTCAGTCACTACAAAAACGAAAATCAATTCTCTGTAAAATTTCTATCTAAAACGTGTCGCGACTTGTTTGTTCACCAAGCAAAACTTCCAACTTGCTATCACAACAGCTTAAGAGAGAATGTTCTTGAACGTCTCTCGTCACATGCCATTCAATAGAGTGCATTGTGCTGTCAAACTCTGTCTCACTCGCGGGCAACTTGAAAACAGCAAAACAGGGCGCACAGTAAAAGTTTTATAGCATGCATAGGCTTATATCAACATTCGTAGCGCTCTCCGTTTGCAATGTGTCACGAAATGTTAAAGTTCACGTGCTGTTATACTCATTCGATTTATTTGGATCAAAATCCATATAGACCAATCCAGTTGCCTGCGTAGTAGTGCAATGTTGACAAAATTTTCTTTGTTTGCTGTGAGAACTGTCACAACATTGCTTTTGTTTGCTGTGAGAATGCAAATATAAACAGAATTGCTACAAAACATCCACTTCCTTGTTGGACTGACGTTTACAAAAAGCTCAATGACGTCAAACAAACATCGATACGTTTTCATTCTGAGGAAATCGACTTGTGTAAGATTGATCGTGCGTTGGTATTCGTGGCAGTTTGCTTGGAGACCTCTATTATGCATAGAATCTCAAAGAAATTCATCAGAAATGTCCAAGCGAATCTCGCCAGATTCGCACTAGTACTGTTCCTACTTTTCCACTTCTGGATAGTTTTACCTTTTCTCCTTCTTTTTCTTGGCATTACGTCCTCACTGGAACAGAGTCTGCTTCTCAGCTTAGTGTTCAATGAGAACTTCCACGTTTATTATCAGGGAGCTAATGTTGCCATTTTCGCATTCGTATATCGTGTAGCAGGTATGGTGATACTATGTGTCCAGGAAAGTTGAGGAAATTTCCTTTACAAAAAGATCGTGGACAGAAGTTTCTCAAGTAGTTCTCAAAGCAAAAAAATCCTTTCGCAAGTTAGGGTAAAGAATATCTGAAACGAACATTTAATGGTTTTTCAATTAATTTCTCAAAAATTATAGACGATATTTCAGTGTGAAATCTTGGACAAATTCTGACAGAATTCCTTATAAATTTCTGAAAATATTCCTTGACAAATCAAAATGAAATTATAAGTAGAAAATTTTTTGCAGAACATTCCGGAATGAATATCAGAGGCTACATGGCAACACTGTTCGATTGTCATCAACATAGCCAACCATATGGGAGTGTTATATGCAGATACCATTGAATTTTAAAGATAACGGAACCGAATGTTCACCAAGGAAGTTAAAAGAAGAGTAACATGCCATAAAGTCAGCCGAAGCACAAGTGTTGATGTGGCTGGCAGCGCAGTTTAACAAGAATTGAGAAAAGTTCAAATTCATAAAACTTGAGCGGAATAGAAAAATAGAATGCTTAGCAACTTAGGAATACTCCTCAACTGTAATCCAGTGCTCAAATTGTGTTCGTAGCTGGCAACACTGCGCAACTGAAATCGATAAAACTTAATATATCACATACAATCCCGTACAAAAGTTTTGGTTCACCCCCTAAAAAACTTACAAAAGTTTTTAGACCATATCTCTGTGATTACACGTCCAATTGAAACTCTTTAAGCCGCATTGGAAAGGTAAAGAGTTATTCTTACTTCATATGTATTTTTCCAAAAACTTTCTTTGAACTTTGTCAACTAAAGTTTTACTTAAAGTTGTGACATTTTTCAAAAAACACACTGATAAATCATATGTTATTTCCTCAGCATTGGATCGACCAAAATTTTAAATCAAAGTGTCATTAGAATCGTAAACTTATATTCTTTGAAGAGACCCCACGAAATGTTGGTGGATTAATCTAAAAAGTATTCAAAATCAATGAAACAGTCAGTCAAGTCATCGTGCAAAAGTTTGGGTTTAAGTACCAAACGATTAAGTTTAGACCAGAAACAAATGTATACTGAATTTATAAATGATCTTCGTTGGTTTATGTTAAAAAAAAATAACATTTTTTATGGTTTTTGAGATTTTTTCACACTTTTTGGATTAAACTAAAATTTTGGGAATGTTTTGTTTCCCGTTTCCCTTTCGAAAACCCCAGAAACAACCCCAGTGTTAAAACTAAAACCCCTGTGGTATTTTGTCGTCAAAGTGAATGTCAAACATGATCAAAAGTGTCAACGTTAAAATTTGGAACCATTATTGAAATCAAAGTTTGAACACAGACAAACAGACGTCACACTCTCATCATTGTCCATCGACCACCTTTTTAACGATCGAATCAAAAATATAGTAGGTGGACATTCGACCACCCACAGCGCTCGCATCGTTTTTGTTCACGTTTGACGTTTACACACTAACGCCATCTGTTGGCCTGTCGGCCAAACACACTAAATTTTAGCTTTGGGCGTACATGTACTCGTGACTATGATTTTGAAATTTTGATCGAAATTTGTTCTAAGTATTACGTCTGTTTGTTTGTGGTTTAAATATGTCATAGCCGTTATTTGAGCTGAAAAAAAATGCTAAAGTATTGCATTCGTATTATGAAATCTAGAAAGATTCGCGAATCAGGCGAAACTGACAAAATGTACACAATTTAAGAAAATATAGCGCTGAAATTGTAGCTCGATTGTCTATTCACTGCACTTGAACTTTTCCCCTATCGATAATTTAACTATTCAAAAACCGCAAGTTTGTAGAAGACGAAACTTCACCTCATGACAAACCACACACTTTATTGATTACGCCTGTGTTTTTGTTTATCAAAGTGATGGGCGCATCTGAAATCGAAATCAAAACACGGCGAGAGTAAACAGCGACACTGCAAACAAAAAATAAACAAGGCGTACGTGGCGGGCTTAATTGAAACCAGAATGTAAACACGGCGCAAAAGTAATAGGCGACACTGAAAATAATATTGATTACAGGCTCATAACATTGGGCGATACTGGCATTCTTGAGTGTGTTTAAGGCGAAACCTTATAATATTTTTTTAGTACGAAATAGCTAGGGAAATTTTAGGAGATGTGCGTGGTATTGATGAGGATTTCAAAACTAGGTTTATAAAATGTGTATTAAAGTGAAAAGGTTAAAGTTTGAGTATTTTTTTATCCAATTGGGATTAAAAATTGCACATGAGAATTTCATTGGTTATTTTCTCATTGTTATTGAATTGTCAGATAGGCCCTTATCGCGAATCCCTCTCGAAATAGAAACAAGAGTTCTTTAAACATTTTAGGACCCAATTTTCCCAAGGCGCCAATAATGATCGCGTAGTGTGCTGAGCTCTTGCGCCATGTAAAAAGCTCGCTTGATCTGTGAACGAGCGTGGTACTTCGCTACAGAACGCAGCGCAACTGTGTGTTCAACCTGTTCAACTGCGACTCTTGAAACAAATCTCATATAACTAAGGTCTTACATACATTCACAGCTTAGTAATCTGTACACGTTAAAAAGCATACATGTGTGGAAACAACCCGTTCAACGAAAGGAATTGAACAGGTTTGGCGGCATCCATTTATTACGTAACGCTAAAATTGAAATTTGTCGACCCCCTCCCATCCCTCCGTAACGCTTTTTGTATGAAATTTTTTAACTTTTGTATGTGTCGTAACGCTTGAGCCTACTCCCCCTCCCCCTAGAGCGTTATGTATTATGTAATTTGTGGATTTCCGAAAAATTGGTGCACGCTAAGAAGTTTCTTAATAGAATGAATTTTGTTCGGAATAGATCGAGTGTCCATCCAGGAAGGATATCCAGCTCATACAATGAGAGGTTTCAATAATTAAAATCAAATTGATTACAATCAAATGCATACCAAGCATATGTAAAATTGATTCATCTTTTGTTAAATTAATAAATTCAAGCGTATGCAAGAATAAGGGCGTAAGTTGCATGATCGATTTCTCTTTCTTTATTCAACATTTGAAACGAAACAACATTTTTTGGAACGCTTCCTGGAGAAAGATCTCAGCAAAATCGCTAATAGTATTTTGTTGCTGAAAACCCTGGACCTGATAGATTTTTTTATGAAGAATCTTATGATAAAATCCTAGAGTATGTTCTAAAAGTGTATTTTGCTGCAACGGATGGAGGGATTTTTGAAATGTTCTGGAGTAAACTTGCCTAGAAACTTTAAAACAAAATTCTGAAGAAATGTTCGGAAGAACATCTGGGAGAGTGTCGATAAGAAATCCGTTAAAATTCCTAAAGAATGTGTTGGAGAAATTTCTGATAGACGTATAGAAAATATTGGATGATTTTTTTAAGGATTCACTGAAAACAATAGCTGGTATTGATGTAAAAGTCCGCGGCTTTAAAATCTCCGTTAAATATTTCTGTTAAACATCTGAACATTTTATCAACCAATCTCTTGGTAGTGGGAACGATACAGGAATTATTGATCGTCATTAGTAACCACTGGAGACAGAACTTAGCACAATCGTTTTTCTTCCGCGAAGCGTTGTTGCATCGGCTTATAGAATCAGCAACATAATCCGGAGATCCATGCACCAAAAACAAAACAAATTCAACGCAGACGAATCGAGCCGCTACTGGGTTGGTTTGGCAAGGCCAAAGGCAGACGATGATGCGGAGGAGACCTGCTCGCTAACCAATGATGAACCGGAAAATGCTAATTAAGAGAATGTCTCCTCGGTAGCTCATGGCACGGAGTGTGCAACACGGCTACCAGCCCGATCAGTGGATTGCTACAAAATTGTACCACAATCATATAAACATTTGTTACAAATATCAAATTTTGTTTTATTTTTCGTTAGAAGTTCTCTGAGTTGGTTGACGCAATTGGAACAAAATTAATGAAGTATGTTTTAAATTTTCGTTGAATTAAATATATTTTGTTATAAAGAATCGAAGAACAATTGCTCATACATGTTCAGTATTATTTTAAGTAGAGGAAATAACAAATGTTATTTCAGTCGACTCTCCACATCTAGATGTTCTACATCTCGAAATATCTCCCTATGTCGATGATTGCTTCGGTCCCTTCATTCTGCATACGATTTCTCTCTCCATGTCTCGATATCCTCCTTATCTCGATATCTCCATATCTCGATGTACCGTTTTGTCTCAAATTCAGAACAGACTCATATTCCGAACACTCGGTTTTTGTATGGCGATTTGGTTGAAATGTTTCGCTGAAATATGTCACCAAATAACAAGGAAATGGTAGTCAATTGCAATTCAATTTCAACGTCTCCAATATAATTTATACCGCGGAAGTAGTGATGATTCTCTAGTTTGAAACCAGTAGTACAAGCTCAAATAAATTTATTTGCAAAATTATTCATTTGAATGCGATTTATTCGTGCTGTTCGGAATTTGAATCACAGTGTTCGGAATATGAGACAAAATGAACACAGTGTTCGGCATTTGAATCAAAATGTTCTTCCATATTTTCACGTAAAAACAATACTTAAACTAATTAAATCAACATTATTATTGGTACACCCAACAGCTAACAGTTAGACTTTGCGAAGAAACTAAAATTTACACAAATATCAGCCAATTTATGCCAATCAGATGCATTTGAAGTCACTGTTTGCCTTAAGTGTTCGGAATATGAGTCAAAACGGTATTCCTGTTGATTTTTTGTTCCCAATTTTCTCTCTTTATGTCTATATGAGCATTATCAAAGGTTACTAGACCAGATTTAAGCGATTCAGAACAATGTGGAAACTCGAAATGAAGTTTATTTGTATATTTTATTCCTAGTAGCGGAGTGTTTTTCAATCTAGTGTTCATAAAATTAATGTTCTTTGTATCGGTCTCACCCCCCTGGTCCCTCCGATATCGAGATGTGGAGAGGCGACTATATAATTGATTTATGGAGAATAAGAAATGGGTTTCTGTTTTAAATTAAACATAAATATAACTTATTTTCTTATATTCCATACCTGAATTATATTAAATTATTGAAACAATGTTGCCTAAGCAGTCTTTAGGGAATTAAAAACGCTAGCTTTTTCTATTTTTCTCGACGTTTCGGTCCGTTTGGGACCTTTTTCAAGGGTTCAATCACTACGGTTGTCTAGTCAAGATGGCTTTTCGAAACTCTAAAAAGTCATGCGAAATTTTAGAGTTCTTAGCAAAACCATCTCAGTCAAAGCTCATCCAAATATATTATATTAATTACATGTTGAATTATATTTTTGTTTAAATTCGAACATATGTTGTTTAATGTACAGAAAATTTTGTTAAACATTTTTTTTTTCTTTTTTTTAACTACTGAACAGCCAAAATCATTACATATTTTGTTAGAAAAATATTCTAGCTCAGTAACAATTCTGCCAAAATCCACTGGTCGGGATCCAATGCGCGATGCAATGGATTGACCGACTCGACCGACCGACAGCTCCCCGAGCTTGTTATTTGTGGACAGCCCAAAACTGGAAAAGCGGCAACAGTTGATCATCACCACAAATTCGATGCCATGCCGTGTGCCGCTCGCTAGCTTTACGATTGATGATGACATTCCTCCTGGGGGGCAAAAATACAGCTTTGGAGGTGAACCAATTTTTGCGCAGCTAGCGGCAATCCTCTCACAGTCGGACACGATGCAACCAGCAGAAGCAGCAGCATCGCGCAGGGTGCCACGCTTCTATGCAAAAATTGGACAATAACTCAAAGTACTCCAAAACGATTGAAGACGAAACTTTAACGCCTTTAATTGATGCTCAAAATAAATTTCATGGAAATTACCAAAATTTCGATTTTTTGTGTTTTTCCCAGTTGACATTTCTTACTGATTCAGATAAAATGTTTTTTTTTCAAAATTGTATTCAAATGAGATACAAACATTTAAACAGAAACTGAGAATAGAGATATAACTTATTAATAACAGATTAAGGTGAAGATGAATCGAAGCCAAACCTTAAATTTTCAAGAGCACGTATCTGGAGAACTAGACATCCCTTTGAGCTGAAAACTTAATCGGTTGGTCACTAGCTGGTGATGACCAATCGATTATGTTTTCAGCTCAAACTGATGTTCGTTTCTCCAGATTTGTGCACTTGAAAATTTGAGTTTTGGCTTCGATTTATCTTCACCTTAAGCACAATTTTAGCAGAATTGTAAATAGGAGGGAATTCTTTAATTTATGTCAGATGAACGGTGTGTGGAGGCAAAGGATGAACCAGGAGCTTGCCCAACTCTACGATGACCCCATTATCCTGAAGGAGGCCAAGCTGGAAGTATACGTTGGGCAGGGCATGTTGCAAGAATGCCGGATAGCAGCCCTGTAAAGATGGTGCTTCGAATGCGATCGGAACAAGAAGGCGCGGGGCGTAGCAAGCTAGGTGGACTAGGTGCAGCAGGACCTGGAGAGAGTGGGTAGCAGTCGAAGATGGAGAGAGGCCGTTATGAACCAAGTGAATTGGCGAAATATATTTGGAGAGGTTTCATCAAGCAGAATTATGTAGAACCAAATACATATATAATAATTGATAGAGGTTTAGTCCGGGAATGACCCCACTGTGTCACCCTAGTGCAACGAACGGTAGCTCTCCAACAACAGCTCAAGCATTGGTAATTTGAACGCAAAAATACCTAATAAACCGAGCTGCAGCGAGCGTGGTGGTTTTCGGTGGGTTTAGCAGCTGTAGTAACGGGACCAATAAATCAAACTTATTCGAGCGGATTTGATTAGATTTCGGATTGCCTGCGTTGTTGAAAGGTCAGAGCCTCGGAGTTTGCGAGAGGATAAATGACTGTTGTTGATGCACAAATTTCCCGCAGTCATTATAGCTACGGCCGATATATTGCTTTGAAATTGAATTGAATGGATCCTCTATGGCAGAGAAGCTCAATATGGGCAGAAGCATTTAACTAAATACTTCGACAGAGAACTGCATCAACTGTATGTGCTTGGTTTGATCAACTAAACCATGTGTTTGTTTTTCAGCATTTTATGTTCAGTCGAACCAGATATTATAGTGGGATACCATTAGCTTGATATGACCAAGGTGTTATTTTTTTACGTTGAAGCTATCGCGATTGGTGTATAATTGTTTTAAAACCATTTTTTCTTTACCCATATATTTTTTTTAAATTACAACACTTATTACCTCCAGAGACATATCAATTTATGTGAGATTGTAGCAGCATATATTGTAGCATTGTCCCCATTTTGTTCAGAAAAACAAATTTCCAACATTTTTTGACTTCAGTACGGTAAATTCTTCAAGAATCCATATCTTCAAGTGACCAAGTGAAAATTATGGGTACTGGTCAAAATATACTGGTCCAATATAGAATATTCCATACAGAAACAAAATAATTTCCTAAACATCTTTCGGACTCAGTAATTGATTCAGAAAAATACAATAATCAACCAGTTCATTGCTTTTTTAAATTTACTCCACTCTGTCTGCACAGAAATTGTTGCAATTTTGAATTCCTCAGCGCGCTGATCGTTTTCGTTGTTATGGTAGAAAGCTCTTGGTCCACTCTGTCTGCCTACTTTATTTGATTTTTATTGATCATCAAAAATATTTTTTTAAACATCTGCTCCCAGTAAACAACATTTATCAAATCTGGTCAAAGTGAAATGGAGATAAAGTATTGCATCTAACGACAGAATACATAATCCGATTTTCACAAGTTTTGTACTTAACGCCAACCGTAAGTACGTTTCGTTTCGTACCCTACAACCTTACAAAGTAAGTCGTATCAACTCACAGCAGCTTTCCAAGCAACTTTGTTATCATCAGTTGAATTGCATAAGAGTACATATAAGCTACATCATAAAATCAACACACTCGCATTGTATGCTATTTTTCTTCATATAAAGGGTGTACGGAATCAAATTGCAACACACACAAATATTTGTCAAAATTCGCACGATCAACCAATCATCTTCAAACTTTCATGGAGTAACATGAAAAATGTTATGAATACTTTCCAATATTTGTTTAATTCAATTCAAATTCCATTTACAAATGCACAAACTTTTCTCTTCATACCCATAAGGTCCTGTACAACACTTGGACCAACTTTTGTTGCGCGGTAGTCCATTTTTTCTTCACATCTTTTTCCGATTGCCCTTTCTTAGGATGCTTCCGAAGTGACTGCTTCATGAAGGTCCAGTACTTTTCAATTGGCCGCAGTTCCGGTGCGTTCGGGGGCTTGAGATGCTTCGGCATGAAATTGACCTCCTTAGCCTTGCACCACTCCAAAACCTCTTTCGAGTAATGGCACGAGACCAAATCCGGCCAGAAAATCGTAGGACCATCGTGTGACCTCAGAAGAGGAAGTAGAAGCTTTTGGAGGCATTGAACTCGAAGACGTGAACTCGTCAACAAGCAAAAATACACCGTGAACTAGATCATGTTTATGTGAACGCGTTGCCTAGTTCAGAAAACGTTCATATAAACATGATGGTAGTTCATGGTGTATTTTTGACAGTTGCACTCTTTTTTGAGCGTGCAAGAATGGGGTGCTCCGCTTTCCACACGAAATATTATAGTTTTTGGCAAACTTTGACATCCTCTGCTCTCTAACGTCCTCAGGAACATCGAATTTATGATGATCAGTGAAAATCTGGAGCCCCGGAAGCAGCCGGAAGCTGCTTTTACATACGTCTTCTCATCCATAACGAGGCAATGTGGTTTCGTCAACATATGTGTGTAGAGCTTCCGTGCACGTGTTTTACCCACAATATTCTGCCGTTCATCGCGATTAGGCCCTTTTTGAACTTTGTACGTATTCGTTTTATCGCATCTTGCACGAAAGTTTTGCATAGATTCAGTTTCTTCGCCACATCTCGGATTGGACTGTTGGAATTCCTCTTGAAAGCTTGAGCTACCCGTTTGTGATCTTTACCACTATACGGAGATCCATTTTTGTCATGTTTTTCTTTCCTATCGATGATCAAACGTTCGTGGTACCGATCTAAAACACGAGACACCATAGAATGTACCATTCTCAGCTCTCTGCTGATGTCACGATAAGATAGACTTCATCCACGACTCCATCTTCACAACGATTGCACAATGCACATCTGCTAGTGAAACTTTACACTGCGTAAACAAATACACATTGAGCAAATTACACCCAAAATTTCAATAGAAAATACAAAACGGGTAAAGACTTGCAGCCATTTAAAAGTGATGCAATTTGAAAATCTCCTCTTCTTGTGAACGTATGAAATAAAACATCGAAACATTACGGAATTATTGACTTAACGCTGTCGCAGCCCAATCCGAAGAATATTTTAATACCTTACGGAACACCATGATCGAAAAGCAATCCTCACCAACTTCAGATCTTTGTATATAATCTAAGTACGAAATAAACAAAAAGATTGATGCTTTTCTCCAGATCGCGACCATCTAATGTGTTTTTTTATCTTTTCAGGTACGCTTGGAAATATATGCAAATTGAGTTCCTCCAATACACACGGTAAATATCTTAACACCAATAAAAGTGACCATCACTTCTTTTAAACCAGTTCTGGGTTAACATAATGCTGTTTTACAATAAGGCGTACTTAAACAAATATGTGCACCTAGAAAAATCTTAGGTTATGACTTAATAAAACTTCTGAAACTACCGACAATTATTTTTATTCATTATTATTATTATTATAATTTTTTCAGGCTTTGGAAAATTTAACGATCATTTACACATGCCATTATTTCATCCCATTTATCCGCCTGCATTCACACAACACGCATGGCATTTAACGTTCGTGAAAGATAACGAGCCACGAATAAAAACAAGACAGACACACACCACCCACTATTTGGTGCCGATTACAGTGTGTCACCACATGTAACATTCGCTGACACATTCTCATTTTGATCAAAAAACAGAGACGAATATTTTCAATTTTCTGTGCTAGTTTACCACCAAAGGGGTGTTTGATGATCGAATAGACGATAATTAAGTTATTTGGTTGCATTACTAGAAAATATGGAAGTTATTACAAATTTTTGGCAAAACATAAATAACCCGAATGGGTCGACACCATTGTAGTACATGGGAGTTGCTGCTCTTGAACGCTCTCGTGCCACGTACCGAACAAGGGAGTGAAGGTTAACATTCATAGGGCTCTCCGAATGCGATGTGCCATAAACTGTTATGGTTCGTGAACTGTTACACTCTCCAAATATGGTTCGATCGGCTTATTCGGATCAAAATCCAAACACTGCCCACGCTCGTTGACAGACGATAGCACTATCGATCTTGTGTATAACATTTATAATTTATAATATAGTATATACATACAATACTGGACAGAATAAAGTACGCATTAGCCCATGGTGAAAACTGCGGAAAATACCCGGAAATCTGTAGAAAACACCGGAGAAATATGTATTTAAGCATAAGAATACCGGTTTTTTTCGTTTTCAAGCACTATGGGCGAAACTAGGCTATTTATCTATGATTTGCACTGCTGTCTGTCAACTCGTACTTCGCATCATGACTAACTTTTGATGGATTGTTAGAAAGATAGTTAACAATTCAGATCCTTGCAACACTTGCAGAAGGGTGCTTTGGGATCTCTGACAAGGTTCTTGGTGAGATGCTTGTTAGATTTCAATTTAGATTCATAGCATACTTTACATGAGATCTTTGCTGGAATCCTTAGAAGATTGGACGTTAATTAAAAAGTTTCTTGAAAGTTCCTTTTGAAAGATCACTGAAAAGGTTAGAAGTAAGCAATTCTCGCTGAAACCAGGCCACCATAAGCACACCACGGTAGAAATCAAATTGATGTCACTGATCGCTAGTATATGCTAAAACTTAACTGTCGGTTTTCTCAAATTGATCGCCAATCGTTCATTAATGTTTTTAATGATGTATGTAAGAAAAATATTCTTAACCAATGAGATCGAACCAACTATTGTAAAAAAAATATACGTAATTCATAACAATTTCACGTAGCTTTTCCTTCAATAACGTATTTCAGTGTTAAATTCCGTACAAATTCAAGCTGAAAACGATTGATACGAAATAGTGCTCTTTTAAACCATTTTTACACATTAATAAATTTCGGTGCTATGTTAATATTTTAATATTTTTCAAATTAATATGATGCACAAAGATGCTTGATTTATTAGTTGGGAAGTGAGAAAATAAAGGAGAGGAGATTAGTTCTTCAGTCAAAACTGTGTTTTTCACTTTGTATAATAGTTGACTGCCGTTCTACGCATATTTGTCCTGCGGTCAAAATAACATGGGGCAAGTAAGTGTAGAAGGGCAGTTGATGTGCTAGTAGAAAATAGAACGGAAAAAGTGGAACATAGTAGTAATTCAGTAAATTTTCCAATAAGAT
Organism: Aedes aegypti; assembly: GCF_002204515.2. NCBI lineage: Eukaryota > Metazoa > Arthropoda > Insecta > Diptera > Culicidae > Aedes > Aedes aegypti. The sequence continues at coordinate 129,794,352 of NC_035109.1, read as the reverse complement.
TTTCAATTTCAAATGTTTTTAATACCTATTGTATCAGTCTCCTTGTGATAGGATACAGGGTGTGCCATATTTTATGTCGGTGTGTGAACATTGAATAACTTTGACATTTATGAACCGATCAATTTGGTTTGACATGTTTTGGAAATGTTTATTCTGTACAATTTTAACTATGAATAACTTTACACCGAAACAACATGCCAAAATAGTGACTCTTTAAATTGAAAATAGTCTTGCAGTTGTGTCAACTCATTTTTTATATCCTTAAAAATATATTCTGACATCTGACTTCATAAATAAAGAAAAATGCCACACTTGAGAAACAGAAAATCTATTCGAGATCCAAGAAACGCCATTCCATGATCAAGTAGAACAGTGTTTGCGCCAAAACAATCATTCAGTCATTTTTTTTTTTTTAAATAGTCGATGGAATTCAATATCTTTGGAAGTTTGCTCATTATGTCTGCTCGCAAATTCGCCTTGACTGTTACTGAATTCAATAAGACGGTGCTCTATGTCTCACTGCAAATCAAATTTTTCAGTTTCTACAACGGATATTCCATGCACATCTGCTATCAAAAAGAAGGGCTGATTAAGGTTTGCGGGGCCCAGATAGCCGTAGCGGTAAACGCGCAGCAATTCAGCATGACCATGCTGAGGGTCGTGGGTTCGAATCCCGCTGGTCGAGGATCTTTTCGGGTTAGAAATTTTATCGATTCCCAGGGCATAGAGTATCTTCGTACCTGCCACACGATATACGCATGCAAAAATGGTCAATCGGCAAAGAAAGCTCTCAGTTAATAACTGTGGAAGTGCTCATAAGAACACTAATCTGAGAAGCAGGCTTTGTCCCAGTTGGGACGTAACGCCAGAAAGAAGAAGGTACCATGGCGTCATCTGGTTTCCTCACGAATTCAGTAGGTACTCCCGGGAGGACTTGTCGACCTGGACCAAACCCTATTATGCCACCTATAAAATTTCATGAATTTACAGCGCTTTCTCATTGCTGATCAAAGCAGCTACAATTTTTCATACTTGGAATCACCCAGCCAAGTAGGGGAAGTGGTGGTAAAATGTACAGGGGTGGTAAAATGAACACCGTGCCTTTTACTGAGAAAAAACGAATTTCGATGATTTTTTATCACGCACGGACGATTTAGAGCATAAATCTGAGTGTTCGAGTTGATACGTAGGTCAATTGAAGTGAAAATATCAACGAAAACTAAGATTTTCGAAAACCACGTTTGAAAATTAGAAGTGACGTAACGTAACTTTTAGCTCGGAAGAGTTCAGGTTTTTCAGTGAGGTGAATATCGTTATGATACGATGTCAAATCTGATACCTTAAGAACTCTTTTTGAATGGGTTACAATCATTAGTGAATGTATTTTCGGAGGGACAATGAAAATTTTCAGAAATATTTGTTTTGCTCACGTTTTTTGCACGGTGTTCGTTTTACCACCAATCGCTGTTCATTTTACCCACATAGTGCAGGTAAAATGAACATTTGCATCGCTTTTTGATAGCGATGAAAATATGTGAAAATTTAGCTATTTCAGTCTGAATCCATGTCGCTGCTATAGATTACATCCCTATCTTTGATGTTGTGCGATAGAACTATAGAAATTTCTTGTTTTTCCATCAGAAACAAGATGATTTCCTTAAGGTGTTCATTTTACCACCCCTTCCCCTAACGGATTCAATGCTCCCGGAGAAGTGGCCACTTGTTGACCTAACAAACCCTAGCAAACTTAGCCTTATATTTTTGTTAAATTTTCAACCGGTTTTGTGAAAACTTGGAGGTGGTCCAAATGTTTATATAAAACATTAAAACTAAAACAAACATTGGTAGAGGGTGGCATAAATTATCAGACCTTATTTTTTATAACTTTGAAGGAGAAAGTAGCTGAAAATACAATTTTCCTTAGTTATTATTGTTTTGCATTTTTTCAGACATTTATTGAACTATACTCACACAAAGAGCTAAATATTTCTAAACGGTGGATAAATCTTCTCACATCTCACATCCGTTGAAATGAATTGTTTTCTTCAGCAACATCCTCTATTATGAATGAAAGAATTATTTTTCAGTTTGAGATGATGGTAAGTTCGTAATACTTTTTTTTATTTCACTGTGATTTCCATATAAGCTCACATCGTCTGTGAGTATTTTGGCCTTACCGTTTGAAATTTAGAATACTCTATCTGTAATTGGTAACTGTAGGGAGGAGATAAGAGATTGAAATTTCAACTTTGAATCGTCTGATTATAGATCTTGGTCCAAATATTGATCGTATCCGAAGAAGCCTTTCAGTTACTTATTACTAATCTCATAATCGCAGCGTTTCACGTTTTCTTGTGTACTAAGTTTTAATAGGTCGTCAAGAAATCACGATTCCATCTCTTTGTAACACAGTTCATCGTATGACCGTACATTTTTGTACGTTTCTGCAGATTACAAGACATTTCACTAAATCAATTAGACAGCAGAACAAAGCGGTGCTGTTCAAAAAATTCATTTTTATAATCGCAACATATTTCCATTCTATCGTCAAGGCTACACTTCCTACGGGCCTCTGGCGCCTCTTCCCGGACAATAGCTTGGATCCGAAAGTGCCATAAATAATTTTATCGTTTTATGATGTTTTGTTTTCACGGCTATTTGCACATCGTCAATCTTGTTTATTCCCATTACTCCTCGTTCTAGTTACCGCAGTTTTGCCATTGTCATCATCAATAGGGTGATACAAAAACTACAATAACGATAACTTAGAGAGCCCTTCATTATGGTAAAAATATTTTGAGAGACATATATTTTAAAATTTCCCTAGCTTCCCAAGCAGAAACAGTATTATCTTAAAATGCAAAAATACTGAATAAATTATCGACGAAAGGACAAAAAGACAGCTCTTAAAATAAGTGGACACCATGCAAAAATGTCATCTGAAATTAAAACAAAAAAATAATAAACTGAACATTACAGAGTGAATAAGATGTACATTACAGTCACCTCACTCCAACTCTATATATTGAAGACACCACAGAGTATTTGAGATAAGTAAAGAAATAAAGAACAACAATTCAGTGCACTTTCGGGTCAAAAGTTCATCAAAGTAGCAATGAAAACCAACTTTTACTATGGATTTGTATCTCGATATTGAGATACGGAATATCGCGTTATGGAGTGATGATTCTCAATGTAATATTACATCTTAGATACCAAAGTAATAAGCTGTAATCGAACAGAAAATATGTACAATTTTGTCTCAAAATTCAATTGAAAATTGGACTACCCTTATGACAAGCAGAATACTTGTAGGCGTCGGTGGCACATGGTAAATCGCCCATGATAGTTCACCGGAAAAAGGCAAAAGAATAGAGCGCAACATAAGCTACTTACGGAAGCGAAGCCAGAAATTCACACGAAAACGGCCGGTAAATGATGATAAAATAATTCTTCGGTAAGCTTCTTCACCGAATCCACCAGGTCGTCGATGAAATGCACTTTCCGAGAACAACGACAACCGCTTATTGTTGCCGTTGTCTGTTGTTGTTGATAGGCTTTCTGCCTTAAAAGAAAGCCAACAGCATAAATAGCATTCACTTCTTTGCATCTCTTGCGCACTAATTTACCGTTGATGCACTTTCGCTTCGTAGCGGTATAAACAAGCTTTTTGATTTTTTTTTGTTGGTTTTCATTCAAGATTGCATTTCGACCGGCGACGGTGAAAGGAAATGACGAACTTGGAACGCAGTGGTTTTACGAGAACTATGAAGAAAATCAATGTAGGTCATGTTGACGTTGTGCGTCACCAGTGGAGCGGATCCAGTATCTGGAGCACAATTGTTGGGTATTTAAAATAACGTGGAATTCGATTTTCCCTTTTCTCTATCTGCACCCTTTTCCTCTTGGCTTCTGTGTCAGAATGTTTTCCGATACGATCTCTGTCGAAAGCTTTCAGTTCTGAGTTTGTTCAGCATTATATTTTAACTGCATTTTTTTAATATAAAAAAACGTCAACATTATTTGATTGGGTGTTTAAAAGAAAAAAATCAGGATGTGCAGCATCATCCTACAGTTTCAAACTTAAATTAACAGCAAAATATTCAAAAATTAAAAAGACACCAGAGGTTATGTTTACTTATTTGTTAACTTTGAAACAGATAATACTGAATCAACAATCTCACGCCACAATACTCGATTGGTGGACGCATTTCTCCATCCTCGGTTCTGCCCCACGCTCGACAAATCGATGCGAACTTGATTCGCCCACCTAGCTCGCTACACTCCACGCTTCATTGTACCAATCGGAGTTTAAATCTCTGCTTTCTGAGTGCTTAGGACACAGCCGCGATTTTATGTGAAGCTCCTTTTCATGTAGTAAAAACAGCTCTTCATCATCCTCCTCTGCAGTTCTCCATCAAAACTACGCTGTTATATGATTTTAATATATCACCTGCCGCAGTGTCATACGATTTTTGCAAAGCTGACCACCGTAATATCGCCAACTTGCTCTTAAGTTTCAATTGGGATGACATTTCCGGCAATGCTGATATCGATACAGCTGCACAGACTTTTTAACGTTTTAAATAACGTCCTCGAACGACACGTCCCTAAAAAGTCTCATCATCTTCCATCTTGTTCCTTTGGAAAACGAATGAACTGCGTCGTCTGAAATCGAGAAAAAGAGCAGCCCTTAGGAATTACACAGAGCTCTTCGTCAATCACCAATATAAACGATTGGCGGAGCGATGTTTTCTGCAGTATAAGCAAGGAATACAAAGAAAACTTAAAGTATGGCCTAAGCAGTTTTGGAAATTCGTGAACGAACAACGTCGTGAAGCCACCCCCCATAATGCTAAATGGCGTCTTAGCTTCCACCCCGAATGACATTTGTCAACATTTCGCACAAAAATATTCTTGCGTATTTACCGAAGATAGGTAATCGCTAGTAATGGACCCCTCAGTAGCTGAGATTCATTCTCGACGCTTTTTTGCAATTATATCTTAGATGGATATACGTTTTGTGAGCCTTTCAACATGTTTTTACTTCCTTCAAGTTTCATGTTTTTACTTCATAGTGCGCTTTTAAAACACACAAAAACATTCAATGAGTTATTGTGGTAATTTTTCTGGCTAGCAGTCTGAATAAATGGTTCACGAAACAATTATTCTCGCTCCAAAGTTTGGATCCAAATTTGGATCTTTGGATCCGGATGAAGGTCCAAGTTGGGATCGAAACGTTGGAGCGAGATTCGATTTAGCTCGTGAAATACTCATTTGGAAAACTGTTGTCCTTATCGACTCCCTAGATTGACTGAGGACGATATTCAGCTTGCCGCCAATTGTGTTCCACTTCTTGGTGAAGGCATGGACGCTATCGATATTGACAGAAACGTTATTGTCAGAGCATGCTCTAAACTAAAAAAAAAATCCTTTAATCCTGGACCCGACGGTATTCCTTCGGCGTCTTTAAAGAGCATTTAAAACAGTTTGCTGACTCCACTGCTCCTTGTTTTTCAGTTGCCAGTGACCGTCGGCGTCTTCCCATCATGATGGAAGCTAGCGCATGTGTTTCCTGTTCACAAAAAAGGAGAAAAAGGGGCGTCCTCTAATCGTCGATTCAGGAGATTGCCACATCTGGAATCCCTCAGGAAAGTCACCTCTGTTATTCCTGACTTACTTTAACGATGGCAACCTGGTGATCAAAGGATGACGGCTTTCTTACGCAGATGACCTGAAGCTCTTTCTTCGAATCCATTCCACTGATGACTGCAGATTTCTTCAACCAGCTGAACGCTTTTGCCGACTGGTGCCATTTAAACCAGATGGATGTTGACCTTTCAAAATGCTCAGTGATATCGTTCTTGTGCAAAAAAGAGACAAATGTCCACTAGTATTATTTGGTGAGGACATTGAGCGTTTTAACCAAATTAAGGACCTAGGAGTTAACTTGGATATCCAACTCTCCTCTAAGCAGCACATCTCGTTCGTCGTCGATAAAGCTTCCAAAATACTAGGGCTTATCTTTAGAATTTCTAAACATTTCTCGAATATCTATTGTATTAAATCGCTCTACTGCTCTCTGACTTGATCCATCTTAGAGTACTGCTCGGTAGTTTGGACGCCTCAGTACAACAATGGAGTTGAGAGATTTTTGAGATTTGCACTACGAAGACAATCCTAGCAGAAGAAAATAACTACTAAATACCAAATTGAGGTATTCCATACCAGATAATTTCCAATAATTTTTTTTTGTAAAATATGCTTTATTGATCATGAAAGTGTAAAAGTAATTCTTTTACATAATTAGATAACTTCACAATTCATCAAGAATTCTAATACTGCTACATCTATTCTACCGTTGGTTTCATGAACGTGAAAGATGTACAATGCAAAAAGTTTGAGTATAATAATTCGCTTTGAAAGTTCTATGTTTGGTAGAACTGGGATGGTGAAGTCTTCGAAGCTAAGATGACCCCAACCGCCAATAACTGAAGAAATTTTACGTTGAGTGGCTGCCCACGCAGGAGCAACCCATGTACACTCGCTGAACTTGTGATGAATAGTCTCTGTTGCTGCCCCGCAATGGAGACAATTTTCACCATCCGCACGGCCAATATGGTTGAAGAATTTTCTGTGTTCCGTTTTTTCGTTAACGAACATGTAGAGTACACCTCGTATCGAACTGCCCAAACGTTTGGACGAAATTATTTGCCAGGCACGTTTCCAATCGTTGTTCGGGTGATTGCGCACCACCCTAGGTGGCTCTGTTTGGCTTACGTAGAAGGACATAATTTCAAGCGAAGAAGGGTTCTGCAAAATCCGCTCTCGGAGAATTTTACACTGCTGTCGAATTAGCTTCAAATCAGTAAGATCTGCCGGGATGATTTGATTGGGGTTGTCCGACATTAGGATTGATTTGTAGAAAGGAATGATATCAATTTCGTGGAGATGTCTATTCACAATCAAAGATTTGCACTTGATCATCGGTAGCTGTAGTTTCAATCCTCCTTGTGAAACATCTCGTGCTAACTGATGCATTGGTATCCGAGCGGGGATCCTACTCCACAAGAAGGTTCCCATGGTTGCCGTCAGCTTAGCCGTATGCACACTGGATGGCGCCAAGTTGGAGGATAGATACCATATTCGCGACGTAATAAAGGTGTTCAGTAAGACCACCTTTTGGTGGAGGTCGAGTGCGCGAAGAGAGTGTAGCCAAACATGTTGTGAAAACTTTCTGACCATTTCGTTCCAATTTAGTGACGTCATCAATCGAATAGAGTTGGCAAATATTATTCCGAGAATCTTGATGGTGTTGGTTGCCTGTAACCATGGTGTATGTAAGGGATTTCCTTCTATGTGTCCAATATCGATGGACTGCGTTTTTCGCCTATTGAGTTTGGCCCCAGATACGAGCTCAAAGCGAGCAAAAGTGTTTCTCATGGCTTCAAGTACCAGTACAGATGTGCAGACCACAGAGATGTCATCCGCATATGCAATAACCAGGTCGTTCCCACACAGCTGTTCAAGTCTACTCAGCAGAGGATGCAAATACAGCACGAAGAGAAGCATACTCAGTGGACAGCCTTGCCGAACGGAACGCTGGATAGGGAAAGCTGTTGATAGGTGCCCATTTACTAGTAGTCGAGACGTTGAGTGTTTTGCGATGCGAGAGAGAAGTTCAACTACCTGCCGATTTATGCCGAGTGAGCACATGGTTCCGTACAAAAAAGGCAGACGAACGCGATCGAACGCGTGGTCCAAGTCAAATGAGACGAGTTTACCTCTCATTTTTCGGTGAACAAGTTGAGCTATTCGATCCTTTGAAGAGAGCGTAGCTTGAAAAATATTTCGATTTGAATACGCACATTTCTGTCCATTACTCAGAATGCGATGGGCTCTCACCACGACTTCCAGGCGAGCCTTCAAGATACGGGAGAGAATTTTATAGTCAAAATTTAAGAGTGAGATTGGTCGATACGATTTGACCGTTTCATCGGTTCCCTTTTTTTTTTGACTAAAACGATTAGGCCGTCTACAAACTCTGCTGGGAACTCTCCAGTGAGTGCTTCGTTGAGAGTAAGATTTAATTCTCGATGGATGACATCGAAACATCGGACATCTTTGGGGATCCCGTCTGCTCCCGGAGATTTCCTAGAGGCGCTCTGCTTGATTGCCAAGAGAATTTCTTCGGTTGTGATGGCTCGCATGCAGTTTTCGTTGTCTGGATCGTTTTCTGGAACTACAGTCGGGCATTCGAAGTGGTCGATGATTTCTCCATGTGTTTGTTCTGCAGTGTACAGATTTTGAAAATAATGCAGCATGGGTTGTTGGATGTCTTCGGGTCTGTTTAACATTACATCATCATCAGTACGTAGCTGTGTGATCGTTGTTCGATTCCGTCGTCTTTCTCCGAGTTGGAAGGTTGAGAGAGCTTCGCCTGATACATACGCTTCATTGATTCGCATGAAAATTTTGGTGAAGTTCCGTTGGTGTGCGAGCATGCGACCTTTGATCATGTTGATGGTGGTTATCATTGTGGGATCCCCATAGTAATTATCGTAAGCCTGACGAAGTTGTGAGTAGAGACGCTGATGCTCACGATTGTATTCATCGAATACTATTTTGGATTTCGCTGTCGCGCGGTCTACGCTGTCGTGTTATATATTGCCAACGATAACGGAATTCCTCTATGTTTTCCTCTGTTAAGAGGTGGGGTCGGAGGCACCAGAATCCCCGCCCGGGTTCCCTTCCCAGATGAGGTAGGCATATTCTGATCGTCACACAAAGAGCACACATGGATGTCTGCGGAACGTAGATGTTCACGTAGATTGTTGCTGACGTAAACACGGTCCAGTCTTGATGAGGAATTTGCTGTTATGTATGTGTGACCAGCACACTGAGGTTTCAACTGCTCCCATACATCTTTAAGTTGAAGTTGGCGAACAGTCGCCTGCAAAGCAGGACTGAAATTCGAACCAGTAGCATCACATTGGCGAAGAACACAGTTGAAGTCTCACGCTAGTATCAGGTTTGGTGTGTTGTGGCGGAGATAATAAGCGACTCTATTATTTAGAAAGCGTTCCCTCTCCAGACGAAACTGAGTTCCGCTTGGAGAGTAAACATTTGCGAGAGTTGTGGCGTTTATTCGGAGGGCAACTAAACGACCATCCAAGCTCTTCTCTACGTGTGAAAAGCTTATGTACTCCTTCAAGGCGATCGCTGTTCCTCGTCGAGTGATCTACGTTACAGATGACGTTGTATCCCGGGAGAGTAAGCTGCTTGTTTTCGACCTCTTGTAAAAAGATAATATCAAGATCTAGTGTACGAATGAAAGAACGCAGACTATTTAATTTGGTTTCGTTTGTGATTGTGTTGATGTTTAAGGTTGCTATATTGTAACTTGTGTGATCCATTTTTATTGCTTTAGGTTTCCAGTGCTTTCATTCGTGTCCATCGTTTCGTGCCTCATCTTCTTAAAGAGTGGCCTTCTTTTAGAGCGTTTGCTGCTGTTGGAGCTCGTAGACTCATCAGTTTCATGGCCGTCGGTTTGTTGGAGAGTGGATGTTGGTTTTGTTTGCTGGGATGATTCCGGTGCTGGAGAATCCGTTCGACGAGGTTGGTGAGGCAGTTTGAAGCTGTTGGAGCGTGTTATGATCGAAGAGTTTGGTGTTTGTTGATTTGTGACCGGTTTCGTTTGTGTGTTGGTGACATTTTCTGGAGCTGCGGACTGCTTCGTGTTGGCGGCGAGTGCTGTCGACCCTCCAGATTTAGACGGCAGGGGGATGCTTACCCTGGATCGAGATCTTTGTTTCGTGACGTTGGCGTAAGACTGCTTTGTCTGATCCGCTCCGAGCTTTTGCAGAAGGAGCTTCCTATTCTGGATGCACGTGATACCATTGTGAATGAGTTCGTTGCAATGCCGACATGATTGGCATTGTCCGGAATAAGCCACACATGTGGTTTCAGTGTCGATGATGACCGTAGAAGGAATATTTTTCTTCACGATCATGCGCACGGTACGTATGCCGCTCGGTACACTTCCGAGGTACTTCGAATCGAACATTAGCTCCCGCACTGGTCCTAAGACTTCCCCGAAATCGGAGAGGAACTTGATGATTTCTTCATCCCGAACATCTTCGGATAGGTCAAAGAGCTTTACGTCTACACCACCGTCTTCCATCGAGAGACTCAACGTGTAGTTTTTACCATCGACACTTATGACATGTTTACCATCGTGTTCAGTAACCACTCTTTGTGCAACACTGAGATCACTTGCTTTAATGAACACACAGCCCAAATGTCTGCTGCACTGGATTCGTTTGACTTCTTCTTTTGTCATGCCAAGAGCCTCGCAGACGAAGCGATGTAGCTCTTCGTACGTTGGTTTTTTTGGGTACCTCCGCATAATCTATGCGGAAGGTATTTTCGCGCCGATTCATCACGGTATCGAATTTACGGCTACGATACCCGCGACTCGGTAGGCCCGACGGTGCCTGTTGGTAATGCGATCAATAAAGCTCACTGATAATAATGTTAGTTCGACTTCCATAAGCGTTGAGTTGAGCGTAAACTGAATACTTACAACCTGAATGAGGTATTAATGAGTCCTGCATAAGAATTAAAATACCTCAAATGATACCTTCTGCATATCCTACAAATACCAAGCTGATAATTGGATCTAGTATTGTGATACCTAAATAATACAGGGTGATTACTAATTCCTGTCAGTAAAGTAAATGTTCGTAGATAAGAGATGTATGTATGAATTTTAATTTCCGGTGTACATCCTGTTTTGCACATTTTTAAAGTTTGTTTTGGCAAAGTAAAGATTGAATCTTTTTTCATTAGGGGTATTCACTGAAAGCTGCGTAAAGTGAAGTTATGCGTAACTTGGGCAAAAAAATATTTCACATGAAATATTCCTCCTCTAATTCTATTGGACGTCAAATGAGACATTTATAATCTAGTCACCCACTGAAAACGTCGTCTATAATCTCATAAATAGCTCGTACTTAATTTATTTTTTTATTTTATGATTTGTACGATCTAGAATCTCAGAGTACAATTCAGACGTTTCTACATTATTATTGAAGGTAAATGTTCAATCTAAAGCAAACTATGAGTCCATCTATAAATCACCAATATATATATATATGTTTCTAGGGCTTCAGTGGAGCATCTAAAGCTGGTTCCGGACCGACAGCCAGTTTCTTCCAGTTAATTATCGGCGATAAGACAAATTTATCCACAAGTTATCTACCCAACTCCCCAGCAGTATGATTTGTATTGTAAATGTGTTGTTGGGTGTGTAACTTACAATGAAACTCAAATTTAGTCTGATACCGATTTCAGACTTATGCAGTACCGTTTGTCGTACATCATTGAACGTGTTTCACCATACACAAACCCCTTCCCGTCTCAAATATGATAACTCCTTCCAGCCAATTCATATGTATATCCAAATAATGAAAAAAATTTAGAATTTATTTTTAGAAATGTTTGAAACATTATAACACGTTAGGCATTCTTTAATTTTTCAAACTTATTGGGACACATAATAAAACCAACTATGGGCTTTAAACATCCGGTACAACTTGAGAGGTACAACCGCATATCGATAGTAATGGAGATGGGTTATGTACAAAATTTTCTATATTAGAATTTACTGTTTGCACTTGTACTTGTAGTCGAGTATTTATATTCTCATTTGTATATTATTTTGTTCTCAGCAGCAGCTACACTGCCCTTTCTACGTCTACTTGTTCCATGTTCTATGTAAACCTTATGGACCGCGGGACAAATATGCGTAGAACGGCATTACACGACTATGTACGAACATAAATTTATTGACGTTCGTTTGTTTCCCAATATTGATATTTGTCATATTTCCAAAGAGTTCTCAGCTTTCATGGATTGAAAGACCGTTGAATGTCATCATTCTGAAATGTTTCATTGGTAATTAACGCAATATAATGAAACATTTCAGATACTCACTTTAGCATGACTTACGCAGCGCTTTACGCTGTTTAGTGAATACCCCTATTTACCTTAGTTTTTAGTCATATGTGTTGTTTTAAAGGCATTGCACCTGGCACGCACGTTTTCCACAGATATGTATTTTTGACTAAACTTCGCTGAAAAAATTGCCTGATTGAAACAGCATGTTACCACAATCTTTTAGACTTACTAGGGATTAGAATGAGACTGATTATGGAAAATTTTAGCAAAAAATATATATATTTTTTGGTTAAAATATATGCTTTTGAATAACGAGCGTGTTAACTGTAACGCTTCTGAAACAATGCTTGTGGCTGAAAATTGAGTTAAAAAATTAATTTGTTATCTATGTATAGCAAAGACAAATGTTATAGATGTCCTAAACTGGATATGCACTGGTAGTTAAAATTAATTTAACCATTTTTTTTTCTATGATTACTTATTTTACTAACAGGATATAGTAATCACCCTGTACATGATGGGTTTCATATAAAAATTTTTAAATAGTGGTTCAATACCTCCAGCAGTCCTCAATAGCTATCGAATACCAAAATGAGGTACTTTTATTTGTTTAAAACATTTTTTTTAAATACCATTACAATACCAAAATGAAGTATTGACAACTGAACAATTCCTAATTATGGTATGATACCAAAGTGTGGTATCCATAAGTAATAACGAGTTATTCTTTCCTCCTCGGGTACCATGGTCAGATCCCATCGGCTGCCAGCTACGAAAGACGTTGCCAACTTATTCGCCTGGAGCCCTGTCTGTCCTCAGAGATACAGCTAGAGCTTTGTTTATTGCCGATATTTTGCAAGGACACATAGATTGCCCTACCCGCTGGATCAAGTCAACATAAAAGTGCAGCCCCGAGCCCTTCGGAATAACGTGACGCTGAGATTACCTCTTCAACGAACCAATTTGTAGCATGTTTGGCGCTATTTACGGATGCAGAGGGTTTTCAATAGAGTCTCTGCTCTCTTTAATTTCAACTTGTCTCGCCAGCTACTTTGATTCAGTTCGTTTTTTAAAGACCGTAAGAATGACCATTTTTATTATGTTTAGTTTTAAGATGACATCATTTGAGCTTTGAAGCTTGTTGGTGATACATTGGATTGGAAGAGTATTAAATATTATAAAAAAAACGAAAAGTGTCAAAGATTATCATTTCCAACCTGAAATGACCCTCGACCACAACTTGACTTTTTGATATTGAGGAATTGGATAAATACTGAGTACAACAAAAAAAATGAAAAAATCAGATGGAGTAGGTATATACCAAAAGAAAGCAGTGAAATGTAAAAAAAATAGATTGGCTGAAAAATTAACGCCTATCATTGATTTTCTCAGTGATATGTCGAAACCAAAATCAAGTGAAATGAAAAATGTAAGGGTAACCGCATGCAAAAACTGGTGAAAAGTAAGATTGATGACCCCTCTCAGTGTTGTTCGGCGGCATCGATATTCGATATTGATGGCATAATGATGGAAGTAAAACGCAATATACTTCTGTTTATTGACGAAAAAAAAACAATTTTCCCTTTTTTCTCCTATCGATGGAACAAATACACAACACATCAATCGGGGCCGAAATCCGAAAACCTCTCCGATGAAGCTTTCAACGTCCTCCCTTTGCGGTGCACTTACCTACCTTTAATTTCTTTACGTGGTCCAATCACCGAGAGTATTCCATTTCCCGTGCTTTTCATCCATTGTTGCCTCCGACAAGCAATGTACTTTTCGTTGACCTCCGCGGTATTCCACCGATTCTCGATCTCTGCAGCCCCGAGATATGCTAAGCAAACCAGCGAAAATCTCCAGCAGAGCAAAAAATGTGTCATTTTCGGTTTCTGCAACCCGTTGTTGCTGGCTTGGAAGCCGTCGAAGTTTCTCAACCCGCGCATTTTTTTATTTAGCGAATGAGGTACCAACCAGCACTTTCTTTCCGTTTTCATTGCCTCGGAATGTTGCAGCTGCGTTACTCTTTTCGGGGCATAGGCGTAGCTAGAGGGGCCCAGATAGCCGTAGCAGTAAACGCGCAGCTATTCAGCATGACCAAGCTGAGGGTCGTGGGTTCAAATCCCACCGGTCGAGGATCTTTTCGGGTTGGAAATTTTCTCGACTTCCCAGGGCATAGAGTATCTTCGTACTTCGTGATCTTCGTGATATACACATGCAAATGGTCATTGGCATAGTAAGCTCTCAGTGAATAACTGTGGAAGTGCCCACAAGAACACTAAGCGGTTCACACACACTTTTCTTTTGAAAAGGGAATCTCCGCCTACTTGCGAGTGTTGTGGAACCACAATTGATGTGCGGCATCTTATTCTGCACTGCAGGAAGTTTGATCACGAAAGAAGAAGATACGGCATCGATACGCTAAGCTTGAAAGAAGCCCTCGATGACAATCTAGAGAGAACAACGAGGCTATTGAAGTATCTACACGAAACAGGATTGTACAAGACATTGTGAACATCGAAAATGAATATCGTCATGTAAATTAGATTGAACATCTTCCACCGACACGAATGCACCCTTCTGGTGTAAAGTGTCATTAATAAACAAAAAAAAAAAAAAAACTAAGCTGAGAAGCAGGCTCTGTCCAAGTGGGGACGTGAAGCCAGAAAGAAGAAGAAGAAGAAGAAGAAGAAGCGTTGCTAGAGTTTTCGTAACAGTTCATCCAAGAATTTCCTTAAATAGATTCTCCCTGAATAACTCCCGAATGTTGCAGGTATCTCGCATAGATAAAGATTTTTTTTTATATATTTGTAACATTTTGCTCGCATGCCCTCAATGCGATTTTTGAACGTTCAAATTGTATCTAGCATAAACCCTAGATACTTAACTTCATCTGACCAATTTATTGGAAGCCCTCTAATCGTGACAACATGAGTTAATAAACGTTTCTTATTTGAAAGTTTCAGGGATGAGCCAACGGCCCACCTAGCTCCGCCCATGCATCGGGGCATTCATCACCGGGCGAAACAATGTAAATGAACCAATCCGATTGGATCGGTCGGGAAAACCTGTCCGGATTTCCGTTTTAATTGCGCACACATGTCCGCACCATATTTCACTTCGCTCGCTTTTCGTCATCGTTTCCTCCGAATGCTCATCGGTGAGTGATAAAGATGCTGATAATGATCGGATAAATTTCGGATCAACATTATCGCTCTCGATAAAAGTTTAATTATTTTACGCTTTTAACACCTTGAAGGTGATTTTCTCGCATAATGGATCAATGTCGTTTACCGTAGGGTAAGGTTGAACGGATTTCCGTGAAGTTTTCATTGTGCTTTACATAATTCATTAGCGTTTGGTAATACGTAACGATTATATGTATCAGCAAGACAAGGTCGAAAATGATACGTAATAATTTGTTGAAGAAATGATAAGCAATCGAACTTTCCGGAACCTCATTTGAATCTATACATTATGCATATTGGAAACCATGTGGTTTTCAAATATGGCCTGTTTGAATTTTACAACGAACCCTTAATAGATTATTTACATAGTTTTAACACTATAACAATATTCTTATAATTATTCTAAAACACTGCGAAATAAAAATAACATCACTCTGTTTAATTCCTCCAGCACAATAAAAAACTTTCAGCCATTGCACGTGAAGAAAATTAATTTAATATCACCGCAATCACGCACAGAAGTAATAAAAATACCAGTATCATGAATCAACCTGCATATTACCATATCAATTTCCAATCGCTGCATTGAATTCCATCAAACCGTCTTTTGCAATCATCTCATTTGGATGCCGGTCAGCAATCAGACTCCATCTGATCCCGCCTATCAACAATCGGAATCGGGATAAATTTGCCTAACAATGACCTCCTTATTCCACAGTTGTCATACTCAGAAAACCTCCCAGCAAGACTTCCTGATTCTTGACAGCTCAATGCATCATCTAATCTTGACTTCAAGGCAAATGTTCTTTGTTGAAATGTTTCTTATGTTTGATTTCCATCTACAACAATTCTCGCTCGGAATTTCTTTCCTCGGTATGCAAATGTCTTTGTCCCGTTTTTCTGGATTAACTTTCTGAGAGATTAGTGTTCCCCACCCAACCATTCTGCAGCTCATGATGAAGCTTCGCCGGTTTGCAATGGGCGTCGATTGAGCTGGAGCGTTTATAGTTTATTATTATCATTTTCTATTCCCATGCCCACACCGTAGAACCATTCTGCAACTCAGGGTTCTGGTAATAAAGGTGTTTTGCTTTAAATTGGCCATACGTGACCGGCATCGAATGGCGGCCGTCCTGTTTGGTGCCATGCGAGTGAAGTGGTTCCAGCGAATTCTGACCGGGAACTCCCCGATCATGGAGGTTTAACAAAATTGTAAGAGCCTATTTATTTCAAAGATTTTTTATTGCAGAATGTGTAACAAAATTGGTTGATGACATGTTTTAAAGTGGTGTTGCATTCACCATTTATAGGCGTAATAAAACAACTTTTTTTTTTCGTAATGTGATATCAAAGTTTTTGAAACTTTGGGTGTTCATTTGGTAAATTTATTTTCATAGCCGCCTGTTTGCCTTTTCAATTCACTGGGGCAGCAAGTTAGTTTGCTCCAAACTGATTTGCGGAAATCGACTCTCATTTAGTCAAAACTTATGGTCAATATCGAAGAAAACTCAATTTTGCCAATGAACAGTTTGGATTCCTTCATGGACATTCGACCATCCATTAACTTTTTCAAGTAACAAACTTGATCCGTTGCAACAAATCTGAAGACTATTCTGCTGGTCCTGCTCTTCTAGATATAAAAAAAGCATTCGACAGTGTTTGGCATGAAGGCTTGATTGTAAAATTAAATATTTTCACATCTGACTTACCAGCATTAGTTTAGGGATGTCGATTTTTTTTGCGGATGAAGCCTGCATGTCATCTATAGTAGATTGCAAAAAAGTTTGGATATCAATTCTTCATACCTGCACAAATGGAAGTTTTCTCCCAATTCTTTCAAAACTCAACTAATAATATTCCCACATAAACCAAAAGCTATTTATTTAAAACTTTCAAGTAGCCTTGTTGTCACGATGAGAGGGGTTTCAATAAAATGTTCAGATGACGTGATTCAGAAGAACGTATGCAGAAGATTCAAAATAAAGTTTTGAAAACGATTCTGAAGTACGTTTTCTAGTAAAGGTACTAATGAGTTACAAAGAATATCATAAGTTGAAGCATTGGAACAAATGACAAATGAAATAATTAAAAATTTTAGACAAAAATCGTTGCAGTTTTCCATTGCCGCGAAAATGAAATTTAACATATTGGTAATAAAATGATAATAAATCATATATGCTACTAATAAAGGAATTTAAAAAGAACTTATAGCGATATAATTGTGTTATCTATTTCTGATCGGGTCGTGTCTCAACGGCGGATCAAGTCACACGAATTAGAATGCAGAGTCAGTTCCGCGGACTAAAGACAACCGTGGCTGCTGCTACTGGAGATTTGCCTAAGTAGCCAGTAGCATTCTGTTTCTGTTATTTTTTTGCCGATGATAATGTTGATGACTACGACCATGGCGTCAACAAATGGTGTGACTGAGGAGGATTATGATGTGGCAGCACTAAATGAAGCAATGTAACGTTATCTCCGTAGGGTATGGGGATTTTATGATTTCGTGCTGGATGAGCTAGGAATGAATGATATGTAACCTGATTTACAACTCGTGTTGTGGATTTTGATACTATGTAAATAATTAATGCTGTAGTTGGAGTTACTGTGCTTTTTGCAGAAAGTATCTCTATGAAAGTAAAGAAATTGGACTCAACAACGATTTTTGATTTTTTTTTTCAATGACTTCTAACCCATCATGTAACCTGATTTTGTGTGATTTTCATGTTTTAAAATGTGTACAATTTTCTTCCAGAGAAGCAGCCGCGTAATATACGGTAAAATTTCTAAAAAAAACATGCCTGCAATAATTCTTGTGGAATTAAATAATTCAAATTCCGAAAAAAAAACTTGTTAAGAACAAAACCAAAAGCGCTTAAATTGTAGGTTAGGTCCTCATAGAAATAATCGTACCAGATTAACACCATAATTGCATTGCTTAATTGTGTGAAATATACTATGAACGACAATAATACAAGGTTTCTCTTAAAACTAACCAAGGGCACTGCCCAACTAACATTTAGTGTAAATGTATACATTCTCGAAGCTTCCTTTTTAGGGTTCATGTTGAGTAAATGCGCTGTACATACAAACAAAAGCTTGTATGCTATCTTTTTACCTACAAATCTGGCGAATTTTCTCAGCTATTTTTAAGCTGTGTTGACAGCTATTATGCATACAGATCATTGCCTTGTCTCGACTGTTATAGGACAAGTAGCTGTATAACATCCAGTTCTCCACGATTCTCGCGGATTTCGCGATTTTCGCGGATTTGTAGCGGATTTGGCCAGCCAAACGCGAAAATCGTGGGTGGATAAAATTCTGTCGCGAAAATCGCGGATTTCCCAAATCATGCGGCAAAAATTGCAGTTATATACATACAGTCGTGATTTCATAATTGGGAAATTTCTATTTAAAACAGAAAATCAAAGTCGTCTTCTCCTTGAGAGCAGTAAAGTTCAGTTAGTATAGTCACTGATATCAAAAATACTGTTCAGGGAAATATAAAAAGCAGTAACATTTTATTTGTAAATCATTTTAATTTTATTTGGAGTCGTTTTTCTCGAAAGTCGCTAGTCAATCAAGTTAGTTCCTTCCTTAATTCTTAATGATAGTTCCTTCCTTAATTCTTAATGACACTAATCTAAAATTCTATTCTATTGACGGCGGTTCTTGACTTTAAGATGAACTTTAAATAAAAAATTATACCGTTCAAATCCTGTGAGTTTGAAGGACATTTTTCTTCCGTTAAAAATCTTAGAAAATGGCGCTCAGTAAGACCACTCAGCACATTTGGCTTGGCTTTAGAATATTTGAAATCAGAAATGTGTCAAATTTACTGATCATGAAATTAATACTGATCAATAAAAATTAAACCGTGTAAGAATGCTTAATTTGTTCAGCTTGATTACATAAATGCATACCTTCAAAGTTTGTACGGATAAAATGCGGACTCTCGGCTGAGTGTTGGCGCTGCAGTCATAGTTGGTTACCCTATGAAATCTTAGGATCGATAGAAAAGTTTAAAACAATAGATAGTTCCGCAGTCAAATTAGGAGTTTTGTCAGTGAAGAATAAGTATTGTAAATCTAGAAGATACAAATTTCTTGAAGTTAATGGAAAGCAGCACTGAAAATTGTATGTATAATTAATGCAATATTTGATGTAAATATAACTAAATAAAACCTTCTTGCAGAGTAAGCTGATCACCATAAAACCATTTTACGATCTGCTTTGAAAATCAGTGCAACGGTTGAATAACCACCACAACACACCGATTAAAAAGTTAGCACCTGGTAAAATCGCTCAAAATAAATGTACTTAGTTTTGTTTGGTAAATTTTTGTTCAGCAACAATGTTGTAAAAAAATGGATCATTTATACATTTGTAACTCTGGAGAAAACTGTTGAACATCGATGAGTGAAGAAAAAATTGAAAAAAACATAATGCAGCTGATAACAAAACTACTATTATTTTGAGCGATTTCACTTGGTGCCTAACGTTTTAAACAAGTACTTAGAATAAATCTTTGAAATTTACGTCATATGTTCCCGACATATTGAAGCAAGTAAAATAACGTGAATCTAAGTCACAAATGACGTAATTTTCCGTCACAATGGAATCACAAAAATATTCAGTCACATTGGACGTAATTTTACAAGAATGACGTATTTTTAAGTTTAAATTCCATTCAATTTACGTAATATTACAAACGTAATATTAGTTTTTATAAGAGTGCAGTACTATGACGAATTTTGTGATAATGAATTTGAAGAGATATTTAGAGTTATCTGTCAAAATTTCATGCGTTTTGCTCATAGGAAAACAAAGTTACAGCATGTCAATGTTGAATATTTTGTATGAAAATTAGCTTCACTACTATTATTTTGAAAACAACTGCACATTTGGAAATTATCATGTAATTTTGTGTCATGAAAGGCCGACTTATTAAAGCGAGCTGAATGACATAAAATAACGTCTTCTTTTAGTTTTGCGTCAGGTCTTGGAAGCCAGTATTGTAATTTTACTTGTAAAAAGCTTGCATGTTGTAATTCCAAAATATAATTTAGTGTAAACATAACCTAAACTCTCAGAATACATACCATTCCCTTTTCTTTCTAATATTCTTTATAAATTTCATACAAACAATAAGAACATCATACATGTATTTGGCAATATAATTTATTTTTTATGTGTAGAAACTGCAACACAATTCATATTTCATAAAACAGATAACTAATCACTTTACCTACAGTACACTTTTTTTCACTTTGCTTAAGGATCCGGGCGATGAGGCAAACGGATTGTTCCGCACTCCACAACCACGGCTCCGATGATGACAGTGTGATAATCAATAAACATTAAACAGCAACTCAATTTCTTTAAATCACTTCAGCTGATAATGTTGTAAAATAACTAATAACTATGCAACACCAAACAATCTGTTCAAATGATGACGTTCGATGACGTTTCACATTCCCCTGACGAAATTGTATGATTGAGCACCGTTCGTGTAATTTTCTGTTCCTTGTGATTTAAAATCAATTCAGGGGATGGAATATTGGAATAATTCGTTGACGTTCGTATCTACATCATCGATGAATCAGCCACTTCCTTACAATCATTGGAAGGGAGGAATGTTAGGGTGACATCCGTTATTACTAACAACCGAGTATATATATATATATATATATATATATATATATATATATATATATATATATATATATATATATATATATATATATATATATATATAGTTGCATGATCATGACCGTCACGAGAAAGGGTGTTTGTTAGTCCGAAGGATTTAGAAGCTACTCAATCTGGATTACCCTAGTAAGTGATAACCGTGGTTACCTCAATTTTAAAAATATCTTATTACATGGCCTTTTTCTATTCTTTTCTTCTGAACAGAACATTAATCAAAATAGTCTTCTATCAATCTATAAAAAAAAAAGTTGGCAGTACTTGTGTCAAACCATTCAGAGCTTTTTTTTTGTTATTACGATAACAGAAGTAAAGGTATGCGTCCTTCAATATGTTTTATGTAAAATAAGAATTATAGTACGCTGACACTGAGTTTCGAACCATTTAATCTCTTTTGAATAAATACACAAAAGCGATAAATGTCACAACAAAAATGTGTAAACATATTTCACTTATTTGGAATAAAAGCATAAAACGAGCTCACCAATTGATAATCCATCGTTTACAGGGCAGCTGGGAAGAATTTTCAACGAACTGGCTTACTTGTCCCACAGAAGCATGCAACAGATTCATAAGACCACACGCTTCGCAAAACAGTTTTTGAACCCTCTTAACGCGAAACGGGAACGATAGATTCTAAAACCATTTTAAGTAAAAATAAAAAGAGCAGATTTTTGCCGAAAGATTTCTATTAGGTCACTGTTGACACCTAGGGGATGCGAACTGAAAATCAATAAGCAGCCAGGCTGCTGTCAAACTAAAACTTTCGTAGAAATGATCAGAGTACGCCTAGAAATGTACGGTCATGACTTCGTCCCGCTAAAAAGGTTAATACAATTTATGTACCGTTATGCGGGGTAACATTGATTTTTTTTAAACATTTCTTTAAAAAATCATATGAAAATGCATATGTTGTAGGTTTTATATTTTTAAAACAAGTACTGACATCCAATGCCCGTGTATATAAACTGTATTTTGTTTCCTGAAAGTTTGAAGCATGTTTAAAAAATGTTTTAGTGATTTTTTGATTTAGCTGATATGGGGAAAACAACATCCAGATCACCCATGAAAACAACATTTGGTAATATTGGAAGTATCATTACTTACTAATATCATGGTTCCTGAAGCCGAATATGAAGACCAAACTCTACAAGTCATGTACTTTTTAAGTAATTTCAAAATTTAAAACATCTTGAATTGTAAAACACGCCTAAATGTAGGCAATATCCTTAGGAATTTCAACATTCTTAATAGTAATTTGTGAATTATGTTGAACTGAACATATTTATAAAAGTTTTGACAACGGAATCGTTTTCAGCGACGTCATTTTAAGTAACAACTGCATTTCTTCTGCTCATATCCGTTTTCAGAACTCATGTGAGACATGATTCTTTGAGCGTTGCATCCATAATCATGAAAATCATTATTTCCAAAAGTTGAAAAAGTTACGCATGAACACAACTCAATTTTTGCAAAAACCTTAATGTTTGATAAATCACGAATAGAAGGAAGGGAAGCACCATTCACGCATTGAAAATATTTCATCGATAAATGTTGAGTGGAACTTTTTACGAGCAGGGTCATTGCGATCAATGTTACCTCGGATTACGGTAACACAAAACCCGCCAACTGTTAAAGAAAAGTTGTGCTCGGTCCAAATTATGCATAAGTCTCGAAGAACTACTCATAATATGTTTCTAACTAACATTCGGTCAAAAACTTCCAGATTAAGTCTATTCATTGGGTTTCTTTCCTGCATTGAACTGATGAAGCTTTGTGTGAAGTATTTTGAATATGGTTTTACTCGAGACAAGCACACAAACAACGGTTAGCATTCGTGGAATTTGAAGAACCTAAATGTTCGAGTCTGCACCCTCCAGGTTGACACCATTGAAATAGTTTGCACTTTTTTTATTTTTTATTATTTCATTTGTTTTCAAATATTTGTACTGTTGACACTATTTTACATACTATTTCACACAATAATAGAAACACCATCTGGTTTTGATATTTTCTTGAAAAAATATAGATAAGGTAGTTAATGATACTGTGCAAGATTTTGTGGAGGAAACTCGGCAAAACATTTTTCCCTTGAAGCTTAATAAAAACGCTACAATGTGATGCACTAAGATTTTTTGTACGTCTTTTCCTCTTGGAGAATTTACTCATTTGGTGCGGCCAAGAACATACTTTATTTTGTTAACAAAAATCTTAATATGAGCTTAATTTAGTACTACCAAATTAGGATGACAGTGTTGTCCTTACACAGAACACCCAGATATAAGAAATGTAATGTTTGAAATGATACTTATAAAGGAATTAAAAAAATACTAAATAATATTGAATTCTTCTACCGGTTATACTAGAACTATTGCTCCTTACAGTATTATTATCTTGAGTACAAATAGTGAAAAAAATGTTGTTGTTAGAAGTCGATGCATTTATAGTAACACTTAAGGATCTAGATGGAAGGTTAGGAGAGTATGGTAAAATTATTGATAAATGATCTGGATGAGTTTCTATAGAAATTTTGGTTGAATTTCTGATAGATATTTAGCAGATTTTCTGGATAATTTATTAAAAAAAATTCTTTTTGGATTTTTAGAGAATTCTTGAAGGAAACTTTCATTAAGTTCGGAGTGAGTTGTGTTACTATGGTGGAAAAATCCAATGACTGTCCTCCGGATGAAATTTCCAGCTCTGTTTTTAGAGAAGCTTCTCTATCCCTGAAAAAAAAAAACTTCTGGTGAATATTTTTGAGTGATTTTTTCATTCGAAAAGTCCAAACCAATCACGATTTCACTAAAGTGATCTTTTCGACAGATTTTTATTATTGACTTAATTTAAGGAATTCATCATATTTTCAACAAAGTTGTAGATTAAACCAAAGTTTACCATTTTATATGGAAAATTTGAAAAGCATATACATTTGCAGAATACATTTGCATTTTCCAATATTGTACTGGTATCTATCGAAGCTATTCTCGTTTTAAAATTCAATGATCAAAATTTTAACAAAATTGACTTTTAGAAACGATTTTTTTTATTAATTTATCAACGATTTAGAGCAGTGGTGTCTAATCAATTTGAAGCTGCGACCTGCTTTGAAGTTTTACAAACTTTCCGCAAAACCCCAAAAATATGAATCCCTTAATTGAAAATTTATGGAAGCCTTCCAAGGATCGCATTAGGACTCAGCAGATATCCCTGGCGCGTTACCTATAAACACAGCAAAATATTTCTCCGAAAGTTTTTGTTAATATCTCAGGCATTTAGCAGTTCACCTGCTGTCGGAAATTTTCAATGAGATTGGTTATTTTCCACCTTGCTTCAGCAAACAGCAAACAGCAAACTTCTCACCCCTCCCTAAGAGATCATCAATGGGCTATCGAGAGAACCGCAAAGCACTTGATGTAATGATGATTGCACTCTGATCAGAGATCAGATCCGAGAGCAGATAAAAAGCTTCATTACACACTCCGCCCTCAAAAAGTGAGATACTAGGTACTACATCCAAAGCAAGCAAACGAGCATCGTTTTCCACCACGCGCGCGCGCCTCAAGCCATCCAATCTGTGCTTTCGACTCACACATTACTCTTTTGCTTTCCTCGAACCGCGTCGCTCCACGCCGTGTCAAAGATTGTAATCTACGGTTTGTTCTTGGCCCTAACGCTCGATGTCTGGGCGTACAGCAGCAGGAGCAATTACGCCACCATCCCATACCATCAATTACACAGTCTCGTGGCTGGTAGTACTCTTTTACACGCTTTTGCTCTTCCAGCAGCACAAGTCCTCGGCCGCCGTCTCGTACCCTTAGTCTACCTAACAACAGAGTGGCGTCTTTAAGCACCTTTCACGGTCAAACAAGTGATGAAAGTGCGTCATGGTGAAGGTATCGGCACCTCTGTTCGATTGTCTTCATCTAGCAGAGGCAGTTAACCCTTGTCGGGCATAATTACGGCATAAGTTTGACCCAGTAAATTCTTTCCATGTTTATCCGCTTCCTTTGAATGCGGTAAAGGTTTTTAATTACTGGATGGAAGTTTTTGAAACATAAGTAATTGAAATCATTCTTCACAATGCTAGACCAATTGTATTAAATTTCCAAAACTATATCAATTTAAAAAAGCTTCACTAAGCATAAAAAAGTTTAGCACGACGACGTTATTACATGGGCATAGCCAGATATGTCTTAAGGGGAGGACGAAGTTGTCAAAAGTCAGCTTTTTTACCAAAATATATCTAAAGCAGCCCTTCTACCAATTTCTGGCTACGACAACACGTACTTACTATTGTAGCACGCCCACAAACGGCTGTCGTCACACTCGGGAGATAATTGAAGAAGAATTGCTCCGTACCGGTTGGTGAAATACTGCTGGGAAAAAACTTAACCGAGCGGCAACAATTCTAGAATGAAAACACAGCAGCACCGTACCCGGTGGAAGATTGCGTGCCAGACAAGAGTGGCGTTCGATGAAAGTTATGGAATACGTTGTTGCTGGCCTGTATGTGGTGTTCGGTGCGCGATTACAGAGAATTTGTCGAAAGAAAGCATAACGGCTTGGGAGAAATACGATTGCAATTAAGCCGCCTAACGAGTAAATGCGCTGCCAGACGTGATAAACTGTTATCTGAAGAGGCGGATCTTGTTCGCCGGCAGAACAACCAAGTTCAACAAGTTTTCCCGTTCAAGATATCCACGAGAGATTCTCAAGAATGGTCTTCCTGGTTCAGTTCTGGGCTGATTCCCAGAAGAGGAATAACTATCGCGTCCATCATCTGTATGCGCTATGGTGGTGATGAAAGTTACGTTTATCTGGGGGATACATATATAACACCTTCGGACGAAACAATACCGTGGGAAATTAGAACGGAGTTGTGTCATTTTAAATTTTGCATTATAATATGCATGTTGAATTTATGTGTTGCTAATATTGCATTTCTAGCTGTGTTTGTTTCTTCATTTCATTCTTCAGGTCTCTGTGGTTATACATGAAAAAAGTTCGTATCCGATTACTCAGAACCATTTCCGTTACGGCCAAATCATAAAAATTTTATAGTATAACGAAATTATAATTTATGTTGTTTTTTTATCGTACACAAATTAGAACGAATTAGATCGGGATCGAAATTTTTGGACCAGTTCAAATAGAGCTCCAAGAAATCCTCCATGAATTCCTTCAGTAAAACTTCCAGAGATTCGAGCAAGAATTCCTCTCATAATAAAAATGAAAAAAAAAATCCAGGAACTCTTCCAGAAATTATTTCAGGAATTCCTTCGAAGGTTCTTCCTGAAATTCCTCCTTATCTCTACAGTAATCCGTTCAAATTTTTCAGAGGATTCCACTAGAGATTTCTCTAGGGAAAACTTTGGATCGCCACCAGATTTTTTGACTAGTTCCGATAAGGCTCCAGACAAACCTTTGAAAGTTCCTAAGGAAATTCAGCCAAAAGTTCCTCTAAGAATTCCTCCCTGAAACATACATGTCACAATTTAGAAAAGACCAAATATGGTCTTATATAAGTTGATCTGCCTCAATTGTTATATGAGTGCTACTTAGGTTCAAGGATTATTCGAGGGATTACTACAGTGTGTCTGTAAATTATCCGAACAACAAAATATGTGAAAGATGATCTCGCATTGAAAAAAAAAAACAATCAATGTCCATGTTCCTTTTTTTATACATCTATATGTTAACACAAAATAGAATTTTAAATAATTTCGAAATTAATGCTTCGTACCCTGTAATCCGGGGTAACATTTATCAGCGGGGTAACATTGATCGCAATGACCCTCCTCGTACAAACCCAGACAACCAAAATGTACGTATAACGAAATCGCCTGGAGGCTTTGCATGTGCAAAATTTCACTTATAAGGTACCGCGAAAAGGCCTTCTAAGCACAAAAGTGGAGGCGATATACGTGCATATATTATGTGATGAATAATAGCATACAATGCGAGTGCATAAATTTTCTACCGAACTTACCTGTGATCATATGTGACTTAACTTATGATAACAAATGTTGATTTGACAGCTGCTACGGATTGATTCGATTTACTTTGTACGAGTGTACGGGACGAAACAAAATGTACAAATGAAATCAGAAAAAAAGCGTTTTATGCAAGGAAAATTGTCAATTATCCACCATGTTTTGTGAGTTTGATGTAATTTGTGAACTTTTATGCGACTTCAAATCAACATTTATCAAAATATTATCAATGCATGAATGGTGATTCTCTAACTTCTATTCATAAGCTAATGAACTTTAAGGTTTTTTCAAAAATTAAGTTGTATTTATGTGTAAATTTTTCAATTTTTGGAAGAAATAATATTCTTGCATAGATACCTGAAATCTTTTTACTAAACGAGAAACATCATTATCAAAACTGAGGCTGTTTATTTCTCTACATGCAACCATATACGTTTGATAAGAGTAAATGGCAGCTTATCCTAGTTGTCCCTCTTCAAAATAGTGAAACCCTGTGATACTTCACTGCGATCGATTCCAATAAAGTCATCAAGGAGTAGATGCGACAGAACGCAATATTGGACAGTGAATTTGGAAACTCATATCCTTTTCATTCCATGTAATTTAACTAAAAAAGTAGGCACCTCGTCAACAATCATCACACTTGATTGTATTTATTAGCTTAATCATCTTTGCCTGTTTCTCTTAAGATATTAACCTATTCTTTTTAAGTCTATGATATAACTTGCTACATCTAGATTTTCGTAACTGAGTCGAACGCGACCTAGAAATTAATAAACAGATTGATGATGGGTTCTATTGAAACGAAGTAAATGGTTGCAGGTATAGAGAATCGAAAGCCTAGTGATGTTGAATGTTAAGTAGTACTTATTTAGTGCGCATCGTACCTTCGTGCTGTGCGTACACGAATTCTCTCTGCTCTAAGAAGTTTTCTTAAAAACTACCTAAAGCAATAAAACAGTACTTTTCAGTGCTACAAAAACAGTACTTTTCAGTGCTTAAATTAAAAACGGTACTTTTCAGTGCTACCAAAACAGTACTTTTCAGTACTATTTTTTCTACTATTGATCCCTTTACGATCCTTGTTTGGACCCGTGCCTTAGATTTTTCGTTGGACCCGTTGGCGAAAGCTAGCGGTGGTAATCCTTCTTGGACACCGTCTTGGGAAAAAACCTCTCGAAGGTCACGTCTTCTTTCGTTTATAAACTAATCATGGTATCAACAACTAACAAAAGGAAGGGTGAATCTCTGAATTCACTACTTCCTTCCAAAAAAGTGGGTTTTAAAACTGTCACTACACGTGGCAAGAATGGAAGAAAGGACGTTTCCCCGGAATGCGAACTTTCTTCCAACGGTGAAATGAATAATTGTATCGAAATGAGCAATCAGTTCGATGCTCTAGACAAATTTTCCGAACACCAAATCGAAGCAGCCTCTAACCCAGGCTCTTTGATTCAAGTGAGGAAGCAAAGAGTGCCGCCTATCGTGGTCAGTTGTTCCGAATTTGCGGGATTTAGGCAGGAGATCTTGAACTCCATTAGGGGAATCAAGGTTTCCTTCCAAATCGCAAAGAAAGGAGACTGACGCGTTTTGCCGGAAACTCTTAAAGATCGTGAACTTCTTCTCAAACATCTTGAAGAGAAGAAGCACAATTTTTTTACTTATGACGACAAAACTGAACGTTTGTTCAAAGTTGTCTTGAAAGGTCTCTCAAGTGACTATAAATCACCTGAAGAGATCAAAAATGGAATAAATGATATACTTGGATTTTCCCCAGTCCAAGTAATCATTATGAAAAAGAGAACCCAATCTGGCATTGTTCGGAAAGGGCTTTCTCAAGAATTTTATTTAGTTCACTTTAACAAAAAAGAACTAAATAATATTAAAGCTTTAGAAAAAGCAAAACTTTTGTTTGATGTCCGTGTGACATGGGAACATTTCCAGAAACCTGGAGGAAATTACCAGAACCCCACTCAGTGCCGTCGGTGCCAAAAGTGGGGTCATGGTACAAAAAATTGTCGCATGGATGCTAAATGCATGATTTGCGGAGGTTCTTCTCACGCTAAGGACGTCTGTCCAGTGAAGGAAGATACCACCAAATTCATATGCTGTAATTGCGGGGCTAACCATAAGTCCAATTTTTGGAATTGTCCTTCACGCAAAAGGGTCATTGAGGCTCGTGCCAGGCAGATAAAAGATAATATCCGTTACGATAACGGTCGTTTCCGGAATTTGCCTGGAAAAGTATCGAACAATGCTCATTTTTCAGTTAACGATCGCTTGATCATGAATCATACCCATCAGGAAGATCATAAGAACCCCACTCAGATCATAAGAACCCCACTCAGTGCCGTCGGTGCCAAAAGTGGGGTCATGGTACAAAAAATTGTCGCATGGATGCTAAATGCATGATTTGCGGAGGTTCTTCTCACGCTAAGGACGTCTGTCCAGTGAAGGAAGATACCACCAAATTCATATGCTGTAATTGCGGGGCTAACCATAAGTCCAATTTTTGGAATTGTCCTTCACGCAAAAGGGTCATTGAGGCTCGTGCCAGGCAGATAAAAGATAATATCCGTTACGATAACGGTCGTTTCCGGAATTTGCCTGGAAAAGTATCGAACAATGCTCATTTTTCAGTTAACGATCGCTTGATCATGAATCATACCCATCAGGAAGATCATAATCATGCTCATTCACAAACTAATTTTAATCCGTCGGGTAGCTGTTCGAATCTTTCAATTTCGAATGTATCTACCCACGGTAAATCCTTTGTCGATATCGTAGCAGGAAATTCGAACTCCTCCCCTGTTCGATCCATGGGTACCCATTCTACTTGTTTCAAATCAAATGGAAAAAACCCTACCTCCACAGGTAACTCCGCATCTTCGTCTACCGAAAATTCTAATGGGAAATCACATGACATGTCTGCCTCTGATTTTAATTTTCTAACTGAACAATTGAATCTAATGATTGATGCAATGTTCAAAGCCACCACTATGACTGAAGCAGTCCAAGTAGGTGTAAAATTTACAAATCAAATTGTTATTGGATTACGTTTTTCTAATGGATCCAAATAATAATTTAAATATTTTAAATTGGAATGCTCGTTCTCTGAATGGTAAAGAGGACGAGCTGTTTAATTTTCTTACGGTTAATAACGTGCATATAGCAGTTATTACCGAAACGTATTTAAAACCTGGATCTAAACTCAAAAGAGATCCTAACTTTTTTGTTTATCGTAATGATAGACTTGATGGGGCATGTGGGGTAGTTGCAATCATCATTCATAGGCGTATAAAACATCAACTGTTTTCGTCATTTGAAACTAAAGTTTTTGAAACTTTAGGTGTTTCTGTTGAAACACAGTTTGGTAAATATACTTTCATAGCTGCCTATTTGCCTTTTCAATGCTCTGGACAGCAAGTTAATTTGCTCCAAACTGACTTGCGAAAATTGACTCGCAATAAGTCAAAATTTTTTGTCATTGGTGACTTTAATGCCAAACATCGGTCATGGAATAATTCTCAAAGTAATTCCAACGGCAGAATTTTATTTGATGAGTGCTCTTCAGGATATTTCTCAATTCAATACCCTGATAGCCCCACATGTTTTTCCTCTTCTGGAAATCCATCTACGATTGATTTGGTCTTAACCGACTCTAGTCATCTTTGTAGCCAACTGATTACTCATGCTGATTTTGATTCTGATCATGTCCCTGTTACATTTCAAATATCCCAAGAAGCGATTCTCAATCCTATCAGCTCCACTTTCAATTATTTACGAGCCGACTGGAATATATATGAAACGTATGTTGACTCTAATCTTGATGTTAACATTTCTTTAGAAACTAAACTTGATATTGACAATGCTCTTGAAACTTTAACAAATTCCATTGTTGAAGCCCGGAGCATTGCAATTCCAAAATGTGAAAATTTGAATCCGTGATTATAGACGATGATCTTAAACTCTTGATCCGTCTTAAAAACGTGAGGAGAAGGCAATTTCAACGCACTCGCGATCCTGCTATGAAAATTATATGGCAGGATTTGCAGAAAGAAATCAAGAAACGTTTTGCTCAATTGAGAAACAAAAATTTTGAATATAAAATTTCTCAATTGGACCCTGGCTCTAAGCCCTTTTGGAAATTATCTAAAATCTTGAAAAAACCTCAGAAGCCAATACCGGCATTGAAAGAGGAAAACAAATTATTACTAACTAATTGCGAAAAAGCTCAAAAACTTGCTATGCAGTTTGAAAGTGCGCACAATTTTAATTTAGGACTTACTAGTCCAATTGAAAATGAAGTTACTTCTTCTTCTTTCTGGCATTACGTCCCCACTGAGACAGAGCCTGCTTCTCAGCTTAGTGTTTTTACGAGCACTTCGACAGTTATTAACTGAGAGCTTACTGTGCCAATGACCATTTTTGCATTCGTATATCGTGTGGCAGGTACGAAGATACTCTATGCCCTGGGAAGTCGAGAAAATTTCCAACCCGATAAGATCCTCGACCGGTGGGATTCGAACCCACGACCCTCAGCTTGGTCTTGCTGAATAGCTGCGCGTTTACCGCTACGGCTATCTGGGCCCCTGAATGAAGTTACTCAGGAGTTCGAAAATATTCTCAATCAAGAGAACGTTTTCGAAAATGCCTGTGAGACTGATTTGGAAGAAGTGAGAACTATTATTAAAAAATTCAAAAACATGAAAGCTCCTGGCAATGATGGAATTTTCTACATCCTCATCAAGAAACTTCCAGAAAGTAGCTTATCATTTGTAGTTGATATATTTAACACATGTTTTCAATTAGCATATTTTCCTGACAAATGGAAAAATGCTAAGGTTGTTCCAATTTTAAAACCAGACAAAAATCCTGCAGAAGCTTCTAGCTATCGTCCAATCAGTTTGCTTTCCTCCATCAGTAAACTTTTTGAAAAGGTTATTTTGAACAGAATGATGGCTCACATCAACGAAAATTCAATTTTTGCCAATGAACAGTTCGGATTCCGCCATGGACATTCGACCACTCATCAACTTTTAGGTGTAGCAAATTTGATCCATTCCAATAAAACTGAAGGCTACTCTACTGGTCTTGCTCTTCTAGACATAGAAAAAGCATTCGACAGTGTTTGGCATGAAGGTTTGATCGTAAAATTGAAAAACTTTAATTTTCCAACATACATTGTTAGAATAATTCAAAGTTATCTGTCAAATCGTACACTTCAGGTTAATTATCAAAACTCCAGATCTGAAAGACTTCCTGTAAGAGCTGGTGTTCCTCAAGGCAACATTTTGGGACCAATATTATACAATATTTTCACATCTGACTTACCTGAGTTACCTCAGGGATGTCAAAAATCTTTATTTGCGGATGACACAGGCCTCTCCGCCAAAGGACGAAGCCTGCGTGTCATCTATAGTCGATTGCAAAAAAGTTTGGATATTTTTTCTTCATACTTGCAAAAATGGAAGATTTCTCCTAATGCTTCCAAAACTCAACTAATAATATTCCCACATAAACCAAAAGCTCTTTATTTGAAACCTTCAAGTAGACATGTTGTCACGATGAGAGGGGTTCCAATAAATTGGTCAGATGAAGTTAAGTATCTAGGGCTCATGCTAGATAAGAATTTAACTTTCAAAAATCACATTGAGGGCATTCAAGTCAAATGTAATAAATATGTAAAATGTCTCTATCCCCTTATTAATAGAAAATCAAAACTTTGTCTTAAGAACAAGCTTTTGATATTCAAACAAATTTTCAGGCCAGCCATGTTGTATGCTGTACCAATATGGACTAGCTGTTGTAATACCAGGAAGAAAGCTCTGCAGAGAATTCAAAATAAAATATTGAAAATGATTCTGAGACTTCCTCCCTGGTATAATACCAATGAGTTACATCGAATATCCAATGTTGAAACATTGGAACAAATGTCAAATAAAATAATAAATAATTTCAGGCAAAAATCGTTACAATCTTCTATTGCCACGATTAATGCGTTATATGTTTAGGTTAAGTTAGGTTAAGTATATTAAAAACTTTTTTTTTCTCTTATAAGCAGGTGAAATCAACTCACCTGTAAAAAAAACTGAACTGCTACGGCAACTGAAATGTAATATGTTGTTAACAAAATGTTAATTAAATCTTAAATTTGTTTTACCAAATTAGGATGATAGTGTTGTCTAATAACACAGAACACCTTGATATAAGAAATGAATGTAATGTTTGGAATGATACCAATAAAGAAATTAAAAAAAAAAAGTAGTACATATTGAGGATTTTTTTGAAGTTGACTCTGAAGTTGAGTTCGGTGTTGTTGAAATCCTGTTGTGGCTGAGAATGTAGATGAGCATATTTTTACGTAGAATGCTGAGGGCAATACTCGGTAGAAAACTAGACGTAAACATCAAGAATAGTACCAGATATACAGAGACGGCAGACTTTCGTGGGCTAGTCTCTAAGTGAGAAAGTCGAGCTGTGAATAAATAATATTCAGCATTGAAAAATTCACGTTTATCGAGCATAATATCAATATCATATTGAAACTTATGTCTTAGATTTCATTCTATTATTCTAAGCTTACAGGTTTAAAGGTCGATTTTTTCACCATGGCTTAAGCCGTAAACAACGCTTACCCATATATTTAAACTAGGTTTAAGGCCTAAGCGAGGGTGAAGAAATCGACCCTAAGCCATGTAAAGCATATGATGTGTTAAGCCACTCCGGTAAGTTAAGTCAGTTGTCAATATTTCTAATTATTACAACGGTAACAACTGTATACTTGTTAAAAACAGTTTCGACAACTTTGTTTTAGCATTTTTGTAGTTTTTTTTTCAGTGTTTTACGTAATTTTATTATAGTTTATATTGGAATTTTGGTTCAAAAATTCAAATCTAGTCCGTTGTCTAGTGTGGTGCTTCCTTCACAGGACATAACCGTCCACTGAATGCATTAACGTGTCCGTATCTTTAAAAAAAACTAGATTTCTCGAGATTTCTACTAGGGATTTTTTAAAATTGTCCCAAAGGTGCAAAATAATATAAGGAATCGAGCCCTGTACTCAGATTTGATGGACAATTTTTTTGCATGTCTGCCTAGGCACCGTGTAATGGTTTTCCCAGATATCTTGGACCCCAATGGATAAAAATTATGGGTTTGATGAAATTTTGCTGAACTTAAAATATAGTGTATACAGGTAATTGACACTGAAGAAGGCTTAAAGTGGCAGTTGAAATACGCGTATCTATAAAATTAAATGGTATAAGGTATTCAAATCTTGATTCTCTATTGAGATTCTGCTAAGAAGGTTCCAGTACATTGAAAAGAATTAAAATATTTGTTTATGAGGATGTTTCAATTAAACTTTTGTATGAGGAAAACTCTGAGAAATTACGTTCAAAGATTGCCCTACCCAGATTTAAAAAAAAAAACTCCGAGTCGTGAGTAGTGTTCTCACGACTCGGACTTTTTTTTTAATCTTGTAGGGCAACCTCTGAACGTAATATTTCAGAGTTTTCCTCATAAAAAAGTTTGATTAAAACATCATCATTGATTCCTCAGCTATCATTTGGAGCTGGAGCCTCAAAGTTTTCTGACGAAGCGAAATTTTTGGGCACCCTATTCTTTAAGTATCATATATATTACAAAAAAGGAGAAATTATTCCAAGATCAGGTTTTTCAGTATGTGTTAGAATTACACACCTCAGGATCGATTTTGTGTGAATCGCACTTAACTTTGTGTAACTTTGTTTAACTGTGTATACGTATGATAAGTGGCAACAGAAACCATTATTTTTTTAGGCAAATGTTTAGGCCGTCCGTATTGTATTCTGAACCGATATGGATATGGAAGCTCTGCAGAGGATTGGAAATTAAATTTAGAAAATTATTCTGAAGCTGCCTTGCTGCTATGGAACTATTGAATTACAAAGAAAAAAGTATTCTTGTTGATCAACGCGATAAATGTTCTTATATAACAGTAGTGTAGGAAATAGTAGGGTAGGTGTACCAGTTATGGACATAGTAGTTCCCTATTTCGCCATACGTGATAACTTTAATGTCTTCAAATTTTGGAATTTTTTGTATGCTGTATTAGTTAGATTTAAGATGAATCTTGATGTTAAAACATTCAAAAAGATTTAAAATGTGGAACTTATCAAAATTTCAACTATGGCCAAAAAGGGAACCACTATGGCCATAACTGGTACACTTTCCCTAATTTAAATTATAACAACTGTGTTTGAGTTTTTTAACCAGTTGGGAATAACAACTCAATATCACAGTAATTCGCACCGATTGCCTCAATATGCATCACTAGGAAACCAAATTAAAAAATAATTCACATAACTCGGGTAATTGAAACTATATCGCTGTTGCTGCTTCAATGCACATATCGGTTTTAAATTGGATTCATTCTATTGGAATAATATCTTCCACAGTGGTTCTGCCAAAATGAATATGCATACATTTGTTTGTTTATCGGTATATTTCATTTCGCGAAGCTAGGATACATCGATAGTAAAACTAGGGAAGAGTGGAGTTGAATTAAAATTGTTAAATTTTAAGAGACAGATTCAAATTTGTTGGATAGCTAGCTCAATCACAAATACGTCAACATGTCAAAGATGCATAGTTCACAAAATAAGTTATGTATCAGGAGAAGTCCATGAAAAAAATCCTGGATAAACATCACGAGAAATTCATTGAAAACTCTTGAAAAAATTGATGACAAACATTGCAAATCTCGTTCTCATTTGATTTAGAAGCACGATCAAAACAAGCGAAGAGAAAAATCCAATATGTACCGGTCCATGATCGGCAATGTTTCGCAAATTATAACAAGCTTGATAAAAAACATCAGCAAATTAAAGAAATAGATGAGCTTGTTTGAATGGTTTTTATCATGCACAGATATCTGCTCAATCTAATCAAAGCTAAAGCAGATGATAAACGGACTCTCATTATGTTTTGCTTTTTTTTGTTATCGCTAGAAAGCGATAAGTGAGATATACTCTCAATTTTCGCAGAATTCTATCTATCCCTAGTTGGTGGAAACGATTTAGAGACAAATTGTCAAATTACAAAACGTCAAAAGACAAACCGTGAAATACCAAAACTTGGGATTCGACTTAGTCGAAAGAGACAAAACATCGACAGAACAAAATGTTGGATTATTTATTCTTTTGAAAAAGAACCATTCTTCCAAGAATTCGTTCCTATCCAATTCTCTCCTTGCGACGTATAGTATTTTCGACGCCTTATCTTTTTGACGGCTTAGCACTTAACGTTTTAAAATTTCTATCAACAATAAAATTTAATACTAATTGTAGTTCATGAGCTTGCAATATTTCAGTAACTATCCATGAAATGTGTGCATGATTTATCTAGAAGAATCCATTTTTCTTAACTATTTCAAGCACCAGGTACATAACAGTTCTGTTTTCATGATGTTTTGTAATATCTTGATACTGCAAAACCACTAGTGATATATTAAATTGCAAGTATTTCCAATTAATTGTAAACGAAAGTTAGCTTATTGGCAACGTACTTCCCCTAGTAAATACAATTTACATCCATAAAAATAGCACTGAATTGCACTGTGCTGCTTCCATACCACGTGCATCGCTATGGAAATCAAACGTCGCAGAAAACTGGGATACCAATGTAATCGTAAATCAATCAGCGGAAATATGAATCTATCGCTGCGAAATTGTTGTCAAGGGCAAGGTCAGGCGTGAACGGGCGAGGCAACGGGAAGGGCCGCCCAGCAAGTAAAGTAACCAGTCACCACCCACTGTCTATTTTGCATTTGCTGTTTATTTTTTTGGACTACAAGCTGGTACTGAAAGGTAATCAATTCAATGTGGAATTGTCAATAAGGATTCAAGAAACAATATTTAAAACATTCTACGAGTGGAACATGTGGTGGAGTTGCTATCACTGTCCAAAAGCGTAGGATATATCAAAGTTTTTGAAACTTTCGCTATTTCTGTTGAAACACAACTTGGTAAATATAGTTCCATGCTGCCTGTTTGCCTATTCAATGTGGTTATCAGTTTTTTACTGATTTGGGATGGTACACAAATAATGTCACGCTATATTTAGACTTTATCGACCGCCTCTCCCCTCCCCTCCCCTGTGAAAATTGATTAGCAAAAGTCTGAATTTGTTGTCATCGAAGACATCGATACAAGCATGTTTTTTTTTGTAACAAATATGTAAAATGTCTTCATCCACTTATTAATAGAGAATCAAAACTTTGTCTTTAGAACAAACTTAGAACTGATCTTACAATAAATTTTCAGGTCAGCCATGTTGCATGCTGTATCAATATGGACTAGATGTTTTAATACCAGGAAGAATGATCTGCAGAGGATTCAAAATGAAATCTTGAAAATGATTCTGAATCCTCCCCCCTACTATAGTACTAATGAGTTACATAGAATATCCATCGATGAAACATTGTAATGTCCACGAAAAAGTAACAAGAAGTTACTTTTTTCACTCTGACGAAATCGTTAAGACAGATCGAAACAGTAAAGTCGTTGGATTAGGTGAACACCCCAAGTTTTTATTTGCGTTGGATGCCATCCGTCGTTTGATACCTTGATGGTTGCTATGGTTTTTTCTCCGTCCTCCCCACCTTTTTGTCGTTTGTGATTGACGTTTGCCAGTGGATTCCCTCCATCAGCACAGCCAGAATGCGATTTCATTCTATTGTATTGCTGTCATCACTTGTTTACGCGCCAGAAAATAGGAACAGACCTCACATGGAACCAGAACCCGGTTGAGCTGAGTTATGTTTGTCGGTATATGCGAGTGTAAAGTATCACCCTTCTTGACAGAGCTTTCGCTGACGTGTAACATTATTATTAGCTTCCCGGCATTGTTTATGAGCATATTTTGCAGCAGGTCGACAATGGTCAGTAGAAAATAAAGTTTGGCCAAAAATAGTTTTATTGACTCAACCCTCTAATAAAAATCTTTTTTGGTAATCGATTAAAAAAATAATAATTACTCTTTTTAATTTTCTGAAACATGTGTTATTTTCCGTGTTATTAACAGAATGAAGTTAATGAAATTTCATCCGATTCTTCTATATTAGGTTGATTGTATAGATACAATTTTTTAATTGCACATTACATGAGAATTCAAACATTTTTCAAACGTACAAAAATATTATATAAAAAAATGTTTAAATCCTTCGTGACAATAAATAGATTGTGCTGCTCTGTTTGAAATCATAAAAATGTATCTCAATTTTTTTATAAATGTTTTGGCATTGAATTTATGAAGCCCGACCATTGTGCAGTGACAATCGCCTGCAGGAAGTGGTAAAAATTCACCAGATAAAACCGCTGAGGCAGCTAACCGGTTGTCTATGTGCACCAAACAGCGCAGCAGGAATGAGAAATTGAACAAGTTTCGTGCGGAATTCGGACTCGGGAATGAATATTCAACAACCAAAAAAGAGCTACACTTCGATTTGAAATGCACCCAATGCACAGCAACGACCTATCCAAGTACAAGAGTAAATCAAAAACGTTAGTACCGTAAGAGGGGGTGTCATTGATCAGCGAGGTAATATTGAACCTCCTTGTGAAAACTTAAATAAAAAAATGTTGTTATAACATTCGCAATGTATGATTGACGCTTTCTAATCTAATATGGCTAGAACATTTGAAAAAAAAAACGAGTTATGTTCATACCAAATGTTTTTAATTTTTGAAAACAAAAATTCGCATGATCATGAACAACATTACTGCCCATAACTGCATATTTGTAACATTCGACAAAAGTAGGCATTGAGTAAATGGGGTACCAAGTTTGCATTTTATTGCAGTATGGGAGGGAACTGATATTTCAAAAAATCACTAAGAATTCAAAAGTGCATATGTGAGGCTGAAATTTTGTACAACTCATATCGCTTATTGGGTGAATAGTCAGAAAAAAAATTGATAGAAATTTCGTTACCACTGCATTATGAGGCTCATGTATAATCTCAATGTGACTGTTATGCGGTTACAATTGCCAATGTGACAAAACAACTTGGTATTTTTTTCGAATTTTCTAGAACAATCTCACAGATTTTAGTAAGTGGATCGAAAGTATTAGTCATTTGATGACCCTCCCCGGTATTAACTCGAAATTGCCAAAAATGTCGAATGTGACTGTTATGCAGTTATGGGCAGATTATCGAAGATTTGCAATTTCCTTTGATTTCTTAGATGATATAACAAGGAAATTATTACTAGCAATGGACTCATTGGAAACGTTTGTGTAGTTCAAGTACACAGCGGAATATAAATTAGTCTTTTTGCGTGTCTAAAAGAATAAACTTTGTGTCTCCAGTGGAGTTGGAGTTGTCGAATCTGTTTTATTTCTCAGAAATTTTTCAGCACGTTTTAGCTTCAAAGCTCAGGTCGTCAAAGTTGTAGAATATACAGATTTTTAATAGAGTTGAGACTATTCCTTGTTACTTTTTTTTTTCAAATCATCAAAAATTATCTTTTCAAGCCTGATTTGCTGCTGACAAGTAATTTCTTGGCCTATCTTGATGCATTGAAATTTCGGCAAGGAATCAATCAAGAAAGCGGGATTCGCTGTAGAAAATTTCATCAAGGAATCGATAAGAAACTTTTTTAGCAATTCCTTTTCAGCAGCTGATATGCTTTAGTAACAAAGTAAGTATTCCAAACTTTGCTGATTCGTATTCCTTAGTATATAATAACTGATTTCCGTAGTAAATTAAGCAGCACATAAAGCAAACAAGCTGGTAAACATGCATGCACGTTGACTTAGATCGATGAATTATGCTCATTTCAACAGACAAAACCGGACATGCTATGATATTTCAGGTTCAGCAACCTCAAAATATGCAAAGGGCGGTTTTTTCAAACTTCTCACAAAAACTTGTTTCGCAGTGTTGTCTATCTAAAATGAATTCTTGACAAAATCATTTTTTTTTTTGAGGAAAACAAGCATTTCTTAATTATATACTAAATATATGAGAGGCAGAGCTGCTAGCTGGTCTCTTTTCAGAGACTTGGTTTCTTTTCAGAGTCTTGGTCTCTTTTCAAAGATTTGGTCTCTTTTCAGAGACTTGGTCTCTTTTCAAAAACTTGGTCTCTTTTCAGAAACTTGGTCTCTTTTCAGAGACTTTTTTTTATTGCTGGCAGGGTACAAAAAAGCTTCAAAAGCCTGGCCTGTTGTGTGTTGGCACGGTGTGGGACGTTAAGCGTGCTTTACCATTAAAAAACTTTCCCTACTGTTCCTGTGCCTCGATCCCCCCGGTACTACATCAGGAAACTTCATCGGAGGAGGGCTGTGCTCATGCACTTCGTCAATCTCAGCCTCTAACTGTTGTGCTAGTTCGCTGTTGGAGCTTAATGTCGTCAAAAACGCTGCTCACTACAACATTTCTGCGGTGTTTTTTCGACTACTCGTTTTGCTCAATTGGCGGTTAAAAATCTTGCCGGGCCTTTTCACGGTTTTCTGTGCGACGACGCATACTTCTCTTGGGTTGGCTTCACGTCAGAGCTCTGATGAACTTCTACTGGACGCTCATGTGTATTTCGTTGCTCTACAACGACTCGTTTTTCGCTGCTGCATTTCGAGCTCTCCTGGTTGGACTAGTTAGATACCGAGGTCGGCAGTGATTCCGGTTGGAGGGTGGCTTCCGGTTCACTGGCGCTCCGACGACTTAAGCCGGTGATTCGCTACGTACTACTCAGAGTAGTCCCCCCAATAAACATTTTCCCGACGGCGGTAGATCTTCCAAATCGATGCTATCAGGGCAGATGCCGAGGATGGTCCAGCGATTCCAGTGGTGGGATGCTTCTGGTTCACAGGCGCCCCGAAGATCATTTGCCGGTGCAACAACGTGATCTACTCAACTGGTCCCCGCAGTGCACTTAGCCTAAGGACTGTTCATTTAAGAAAGTGGACACGTGTTTTTTACAGTAAACTGTTTATTTTCGAAAAAAAATCATCAGTTTACCTAAAATACATGGAAATCAACGTAATTTCGATCAAATTCACATAAATTTGAACATTTATAGAGCATTGCTGGAGAATGCTCTTACTTTTCTTTTGATACCTCCCATAAAGTTCTGCACAACTTTTTTCGGAACTTTTCAAACTACTTTTTGAACTGCTGACCACATTTTCTTGAAAAAATCGATGGAGCTTGCTTCTCTTCCATCCTTCTTAAGATGCCGTTTGATTATTGCCCAATATGTTTCAATGAGGCGTAGTTCTGAGCAATTTGATGGATTCGATCATTTTTCTACAAATTCGACTTATTCCTTCTTGAGCATCTCCAAAGTAGCTGAAGCATAGTGAGCCGATGCTTGGTCTGGCAAAAACAATGGAGGCATGGTATGCTTTCAGTAGATGGGCAGAAGCCATTTTTTAATGCATTCAGTTCTGTAATTTTCGCCGTTGATTGAACCCGTCGTGAAATATGTAGTACTTTCATACCGCAGGAGCAAATTGCTTGCCATACCAAATCATTTCTCCCAAATTTTTCTGTTGGGATGTATCGTACGTCGTCAGGAATATCTGTTTTGGCCACAGCGTTGAAAAAATTCAATTTGGACACTTCGCGATTTAAGCCAAATCTCGGAACGGCAAAATTGAGAGTCGCCATGTCAATTCGACCCATCGTTTAGAATTTATAATTTTTTTATGTCAACTTTTGTCTGCTGTCAAAATAAACACTTGAGATCACACTGAAACAAAATTTTATTTGTTTTTATGTAATTTTTACACCAAAATGCTAATATTTAGGTGTCCACTTTCTTAAATGAACAGTCCTTACTCCGAAGTTGGCCGGGTAGATGCCGAGGTCGGTCCTGTGATTTCGGTGAAGAGAAACCTCCGGTTGCCAGGCGCCCCGACGACCATTTGTCGGTGCTATTTCGCGAATTACTAAGCTAGATCCCGGCGGAAGACTCAGCCTACTCCGACTCTACGTTGGTCGGCCATGTATCAGGGTCGGTTTTGCAATTCTGGTTAGAGGACGACTTCCGGTTTGCTCTTATCGATCTAATCCCCGACGGAGGATCTAGCCTACTCCGATTGCGGCCCGGAGCTCTCTGATCTTCACACCATCTCCTTTGCAGCAACGCTATAATCGCTATTATTCCCCTGTTCACTGCATTCCAATTATTTTATGCTGGCACATGTTCTGCACGATACTGTCCGGAATTAGGACGCTTGCGGTTTCTGGCATCATCTCGCTTCGTATATCCCTCGATTCAGGGTAGTCTAGCACAGCATGCTCCGGTGTTTTCTCGATATTTAGACAGACTGGACAATATGGAGACTCTGCGTGTCCGAATCTGTGCAGATCTTTCCGGTAGCATCCATGGCCCGACAGAAACTGGGTCAGGAAGAAGTTAACTTCTCCATGTTTTCTGGTCGTCCACACCGACACGTTAGGTATGAGCCTGTGAGTCCACCTTCCTTTCTCCGAGTTATTCCACTGCTGCCACCTGGCCATTGTGTCCAACCTAATGGTATTCCTCACATTCCTAGTGTCCCTTTGCTGGTAGCATGCGTTGACCTCAGCCAGAGTGATACAGAAGGGGACCATTCTCGATTGCGTTTGGTTGTCAACGCTGCAGCCCAAGCACGGACTCCATATCTCAGTATGGACGATGATATGGTCGCCAGAAAACGCCTTGTACTGCTTCCTGGTCCTCAAATATTGGGCATCCTAGCAACAGTGTTAGAAGCTTTCGCTGCCTTTTCGCAGGCATAATCTACGTGGCTGTTGAAATTTAGACTGTCGACGACGATTAGTCCAAGGTGCTGTAGAGAGCGCTTCGATGAAATTGCGTATCCTCCGACGTTGATCTCGAACTGCTGAACCGCTTGTAGTTGCTGACCAGCACCACCTCCGTTTTGTGATGAGCCAACTGCAACTTGGCTCCAGTCATCCACGATTCAATGGTGTCTAGCGATTGCCCCGTCAGCATCTCCACCTCCTCCAGAGTCTCGCCAGGTATCACAACGGCCAGGGGAACGACGTCATCTCGACTCCATTCGGCAGTGTCAAGGTTACCATTTCATCATACATCATATTCCACAGTGTTGGACCAAGTTTAAATCCCTGTGGAACTCCCGCCGTTATTTGGTTGGCATTCGTCCCTGGCAAGCTTTGCAGAACTTAACACAGATATTCGAGGACCCGCATTCTATGTAAGGCTGCAGTGATAGCCTCCCAACTGGTATTGCTGAACGAATTCTTCACATCTATCGTTATTACTGCGCGGTATCGATTGCCTCTCCTCTTTCTCCGCGCACGCGATGACCGTCCGAATAGCATCCACCGTCGAAGTCTTTGTACAAAATCCAAACTGCCTTTTCGACAATCCGTTCTCGCCTTCCGTGTAGATCGTCATGTTGATCTTCTCCGAAAGTTTACCAAGAGTATCCAGCAAGCATATTGGCCAATATGAAGTAGGATCTCCTTGCGATTTTCCCAGTTTTGGCAGCAACACTAGCTTCTGCACCTTCCATCTGTTTGGGCAGCAGCCTTCCGCTAGACACTTCTGCAATGCTGTCCTGAATATATCTGGACACGCCAAGATTGCTGCCTTTAGCGCAACGTTAGGGATACCATCTTAGCCGGGAGCTTTGTTCAGCTTCATTCCTTTCGCAACCGTTATCAGCTCGGTGTTAGACTCTTGGATATCGGCATTTTCTTTACCTACGTTAGCGTACGGCGACGGTTGAGACGCGGTGGGACTATTTGTAGGAAAGATATCGTC
Organism: Aedes aegypti; assembly: GCF_002204515.2. Lineage (NCBI taxonomy): Eukaryota > Metazoa > Arthropoda > Insecta > Diptera > Culicidae > Aedes > Aedes aegypti. Next base: position 129,750,720 of record NC_035109.1, on the reverse strand, counting down.
TTAAGTTTGTCGGGGCATATTTCAGCTGGGGTAACTGGGCCCTTGATCTTCACCATCACTACTCGGTAGGCGTTGCCCCAGGGACTTGCGTCAGCTTCCCGGCACAACTCCTTGTAACAGTTCGATCTACTCGTCGCTAACTCCCGTTTAAACGCGGCGCTTTTCAGAGACATGGTTTCATTTCATAGACTTGGCCTCTTTTCAGAGACTTGGTTTCTTTTCAGAGATTTGGTCTATTTTCAGAGACTTGGTCTCTTTTCAGTGACTAGGTCTCTTTTCAGAGACTTGGTCTCTTTTCGACAATAAAAACCACCTGTTGGCTTGATATGCCCTGGATCCGGTTTACCGGTTTCCAGTTAGCCCAAGGGAGATTGAACTCCCAAAAAACGCACAGGTCCACAAGCACATCACCATACAAGCGACCTGTAGTACTTCAGTCCATCACCAGAAGCTCTACCCGGCGCATTAGAATCCAGGCCAGCGAGATCCGTATTATGGAAGATTGGCAGAATAAGAACATGGACCACGCAAAGGGTGTGGTTCCTGACAGGTGTGAGCTGACAGCCGTGCTATTCTACACCCTTAGTAAGGATGGATGACACATCCCTGAAACGGCGAGTAGATTAATAGTACGATTTCCCCCGTTAAAACCTTGACAGGCCTCCAAGTACGTTCTAAACCCGCCACCTTATCTGGTGGAAATAGGCTCAGTTGAATCTTTCCTGACTTGTGCCGATCTGGCTCTGAAATTGGCACCCCATAAGGGGCCGGATCAACCCTAGGATAGTGTATCTGCTACTTACGACGAGCGAGGATAGTGGCTTAGTGGAGAATTTCCAAAACAATGCCAATACAATGGAGTTCAACACAGCAGGAGTCAAGGGCGCGAGCACATTCCAGAAAAGCTGTAAGGTGCCACGATCGCAGGTGTATACCACGAAGAAACTACCGACGTATAGCAGTAGCTCGAAGTAATGTGAAACATAAGGACAACAAGGAGGATTCAGAGTCAAGTGTACACACCGAAATCGAGCAACAATGCTCAAGGAGGGCAACCACCTGAAAAACTCAAGGTTGACGGAGGTGAAGAATGTGGTTAATGATCTCATCCAGTTCGTCAAGGACTGGCACAATGTGTGTACCGCGAACAAAAGCAAGCTGACAAGCATCAAATCCTCTGCCAACGCTGCCATGAACGAGCAGAATTAGAAAGCACTGAGGATAAGATCAGAGCTTATGACCCCGAAGGTACGAGCTTGCAAACCTACGAAGAAGCGGGAGAGAGAGTCACCGAGAGAAGTCCCAAAAAATCAGCGAAACGAGCAACGAAAAGGTGTGCCGGAAAAGGTCGAAAACGACGACGGATGGCAAACCGTCGTCAACGCCAAAGATAAAAAAAGAAACATAAAGTAAGATGGAGATGAAAAAGGACGGAAAGAAGAAAGCAAAAAGACACTCTCAGCGTGAGTGGTCGAAAGGGGATGCTATACTTGTTAAGGCAAACGACAAAACATCGTACGCAGATATCCTTCGAAAAGTTGTTATCCAGGAAGTGGTTACCAGTTGGAACGCTCAAAGAGTTTAGTTGGATTTTGGAGGAGTTGACCGATGAACTAGTTGGTTAAAAGCTAATGCTGAATGAAGGTGACTTCAATGCATGGACCGTGGAGTGGGGTAGCAGGGTAACCAATGCCAGAGGTTACAACCTACTAGCTCTAGTCGAAACCTTTTCGGAGACTTGGTCTCTTTTCACAGACTTAGTCTTTCAGTGACTTTTCTCTATTTCAACGCAAGTCTCTATAAAGTCTTTTATTATAACGGAAGGGTTCACTTGAACCAAAATGGTATTTAAGGTCTCTTTATTCCTTATTTTGCTTGCCATGAATCCTGCTGCCAAATTCTGGAGGTTCCAGAGAAACGTTCAGAGACTATTAGGCAGCATCCATAAATTCCGTTGCAATTTTTGGACAAATTTTTGACAACCCCCTCCCTTATCGTAGCCTATGTCCCCCTACCTAATACATGGTTCGTCACAAAATCGTAGTTCCTCCCTCCTCCTAAAATTCTACGTCATTTATGGACAGTCCCTCACGTTACCATTCCACAGGGTTTTAAGGAATTTCTTCAAAAATTCCTTGAGTAAAAGTTTTCTGGAATTTCTCTTGCGATTTCTATAAAGTTCTTTTCTGGCATACTTTCAGGGTCTTATCGAGAGGTCGCGACCGGTCGCCTCAGTAATTCCTCTAATGATTTCTCCACTATGGGCCGATTTCTGCACCACCGCTTATACCTTAAGCCAAGTTTAACCAAACCGGCCCTAAGTGTCCCAGAAATTCATTTAGCAGTGCACCGCGATGTTTCAAGGGATGCTTAGACGACTTTTTTTTTTCAGGATGTGCTCAAGGAAACCTTTGAGCACTCAAATGCTTGTACCTTCGGTAATGTTTACAAGGGGATTTTCCCTGAGACCACTTCAGGGATTTCCCCCGAGATTTTTTGACTCATTCTTCCACTGATTCACTCGGATTTACTATAGGAGATCTTCCAAATATTCTACTGGAATATAGAAGAAAAATCACAAAGAATAACTCTGTAGTTTTTGATGAAAATTTTTATAGGATTTTTTCGGAAGATCCTCAAGAATTCTGATGCCAATTTCTCCAGTTATTTTTTCAGGCATTTTCACATGGATTCCATCAAGAATCTATCCACATTTACCTCTGCAATTGCTGCATATATTTCTCTACGGATTTTTCAGAGGAAATATGTTTGTATTTGTATATTTCTTGAATCCTTGGGGAAAATAATGAAAAAAAATACATTCAGTAATACGAGCAGTAACATTCTCAATATAACCCTGGAGTACGGTAATAATAAAAATGCAGATTTTTAACCCATTCCTGACTGATTTCGTCGGATGAAATTTAAAACAAGTCCAGCAGAATAAAAACATTAGTGACGGTGGTGCTGACCAGATAGCTTGCATCCCATCAGAAAACCTGTCAGCCCGGCTGGATTGATTCCGATTGGACATGAAATTCAATTGTTGCAGCTTGTTTCCCTTGTTCACGGTTCTTGCACTCGGTGTTGATACAGGCAGCAGGTCAAACAACGCCCTGATGGAACCCAATAGAGTGAAGCTAAAATAAAAAGATAAATCACTGTCCCAGCCAGTCAAGTCAATCAATCCGATCCGGGGGTTGCCCTTGGATCGGATTGACAAAGTGTCAGTGTTTTGATTTTGGACATTTTAAATTCAAATCGGTATGCCGGCGGTAACTGGCGCGTGTATTAGTTATCGCAGGTTGTCTTCTTTTTTATTGCCTGTGGCATAATATCTCAACTGGAGCTAACAGAATAAAATAGGTTGTAATAAAATATGTTTTCACGGCGTATCACGTCGTGGTAAAACATAACATGACATTGATTTTCGATCTACCTTATTTTTAATACCACAAATCTAGAGAAGCAGCCATTTGTTCGCGCTAAAAATTTGATCGATGATTATGAACAATCAATCAAATTAGCAGCACGCAGCGTTTTTTTGGTTCTCCAGATTTGTGGTCTTGAAAATTTGAGCTATGGCTTCTATGCATCTTTACCTCAACTATACGTACCGACTGTGTACCGCAATATTTTCGATGGGAAAGTTAGAGCAACTTAATTTTCTACTGAACAGATCTATTGCATACAAAGTTTTCTTAATATATAGAGGAACACGATTTTTTTTTGCTTTGAAAATTTGTTACGTTTGATTTTGAATATTTTTCTTTTAAGAAATCCGTGCCATTTTAGGTAAGACAGAAACTTATATAAAATGCTATCGAATAAACCTCTTGAAGGCAGCAATCAAATAAATTTTCTGCAGTACACAAAAACTATAGAATACTAAATGCGTTTTTTTTTCGTTACAGGTATGCTTCATTTACAGTTGATCCAACGTATATCATAAACACATCTAATAGGCAAGTAATTTTTCAAATGTAGGTACAAATATTTGGCGTCAATTGTGATGCTCTACTAAACTGTAAATTATTGCTCATTTTTCCTAAATATTCAAACATGACTCTGATAACATGATTAAATGACACAAAATGTTCATAAAAGCTTAATTTAGTTTAACAATATGATGATAGAATAATAAAAGAAATTAAAAAAATGTTCAGCTTGGCAAGATTGAGTTCGGCTAACAAAATAATTTTCCGTTTGTTTCACATCAAAAAATTGCTGTGCATTTTTCAAATCTAATGCCCATCCCTGCCATTAGCCTAAGGGCAGTGCAGTTTGTTACTCGTTTGCAGTGCAGCCCGGATGTCAGACTGATAAGCTTGAACTTTCGCTGCAATGTTTGACCTTCGGTTGCTTATCGCTAAAATGACAAGCGCAATCTTAAATCTCTTCTGCATCGGCAGTTGCAATACTGTTACAGCTTACACTGACTGATCGTACAAAACCGCATGCAAAAGAAATTGCACAGTGATAGGACTCGCGCCGTCACCACAATCACTGAATCTGACGCATGGAAACCGATCGGAGTCATTGTCCCTTCGAATTCGATTAGCAACGTTGACGATCGGAAATGATTTCCAGACATTAGCACTGATTAACAAGTTCGTACGAACGTGGAACGAAACGGATCTACTGTTTGATTCAAGGAGAAAATCGCTCAAGTTCAATAGCTTTTTGGGGGACTAGGTGTAAAATGCGCCACCGCAATATCTAGAAGACAAAAAGTGTTTTAGTAAAATTCAAAAATTTCACACGAAATTTAACATTTCTAACGAGAAAACATTTTTTTTCGTATTTACATGCAAGTGTGAAGATTTAATTGCGAACTATTTGTAATCATACGCGACTTGATATATGACAACAAAGTTGGTTTGACAGCTGCTACGGATTGATCTGATTACTAAGTAAATATAAGTGTATACGAAATGCAAGAAAACCGGCCAAACAAACGATTCGATTTACTGTGTTGTGCGTATATGATGCCATTTGTATATAAAAAACGACTTTATATGTAAATGCTTAGGTATTCCACTTCTAGTTATTTAAAGCATATTGCCCTGTCTTCCCCTACTGTCAGTGCACAACTTTTCGAGTTAGCACCGTTCAGGTGATTTCGATTGAACTTCGGTACACTTTCGCGTCTTTTGAATTCGAAGCTATTTTTGGCACACTTTCCTCCAAGTCTACATTTGAGCTTTTAACTCCAGACGGGCAACGCCAGACACCTAAATGGCATTTTTGTTTGCGTGCGACATCACTACAGCTGACTCATTATGAGACAAATTGACGTGGAACCGAATTAAATGAATTAGGCTTCGAAATTGCGTGCAAATTCAATTCATCACGAAGCTATTGACTGGTAGGATGACAATAACGCTGCCGGGCGGAAGTGTAGTTCAACCGAACGTTCGTCGTCGATGGCGATTGACTGGTAGAGTTTGATTTGCTACAACCTGCCAACCATGAATACGCTAACAATGGAGAACAGATTTCCACTTAGTTGTAATGAAAGCGAGAGCATTCATAGTGGACTGTTTCAATACAAGCAAATTTGAGTTGGATAAGTTTTCGTTTCCAGAGCATGACAGGCACGTGTAAATTTTAGACAATTCTTTTGAAGCTTGCACAAGCAGTAAACATTCGCTACTGTTTACAGGTATGTTCCGTTTTTATCAACACGATCGACAATTTTCAGTTGATAAAAACGGAACCGTGACAAAAACGGAATAATTTTCTTAGACAAAATATTTTACAAATTTGAAAAGAAAATTGCAATTTTGTCACGATAATACACATTTTCATAATATAAATACACAGTACTGATGTTTAGGAGCTGTGAGCAGCATTTAGATTTTTCATTCGTATAGGTTCGTAATGAAAGTTGATTCATTGCAGACTTCAATCAATCAATATGCTGTTGCGATAAGTCATTTATAGTTCTTTTTCTGCTATTCATCCTCACCCTTCTGCTTTTTTCTTTTTCTACATAGCATTATATCCCAAATGATAAAGAGCCTTCTTCTCAGCTTAATGTTCTTATAATCACTTCTGCAGTTATCAACTGAGAGCTTTTTTGACAAGGTTTATTTTTTCATCGTTGGGCACATGAGATTGGCGATCAAATATTTTGTGAAAGTTTTGCAAACTGAATTGAATTTTTACGGTTTCCTGTGCTTTCAATTGCCAAAATCTCATCAGTTAAATTATTGTTTTGATTTTTCTTCTCAAGTTATTACTACCTACTTCGCCATTCTAGAACAACGCCACCATCGTCTTTAGATAAGGAATAGAGCGCTGCATATGACGAGCCTAACCTCACTTATTTGACAGCTGCTGGTCCTGTTGTTTACGTTTCGGACTTAGCCGTTTTTTCCATCATTTTTTCATCTTCGCATTTCTATCCCCAGCATGTTGATGGTGACGATTTTCCACGGTAGGAAGATAGAATAATACGATCCGTGGGTATCTGCAGTGGATTTGAACTCTCCTCGCAGCAAACTTTCACGAAATTAAGAATGATTCGAAAAAAGTACTAAGTCCAAACTGTAAACAACAGGACCAGTACCTGTCAAAATTGATGCGTGACGTCACAGTGCAGTGGAGTATAGACTGGCAATGAAATGAACTTTTATTCTAGTTTTTTTGTTTAGTAAAAATAATACATGGAAAGTTCATCCAAAAACACAAAAATGTACAAATTTCATAACAAGCATCATCAAATTGGAAATTTTTGGTAAGAAACTCATTTGTAAAGTTTTATAAATAAGCGAGTGACTCCTTAGTTCTAATTTACCTTTTAGTCTCCATATGGGGAAGGGAATATGTCTGCTATAAGATCAAGGTCCCAGTGAATTTGGGACAGGAACGTACGTGACGTCTTCTTCTTCTTTCTTCTTTCTGGCATTACGTCCCCACTGGGACAGAGCCTGCTTCTCAGCTTAGTGTTCTTATGAGCACTTCCACAGTTATTAACTGAGAGCTTACTGTGCCAATGACCATTTTTGCATGCGTATATCGTGTGGCAGGTACGATGATACTCTATGCCCTGGGAATCGAGAAAATTTCCTACCCGAAAAGATCCTCGACCAGTGGGATTCGAACCCACGACCCTCAGCTTGGTCTTGCTGAATAGCTGCGCTACGGCTATCTGGGCCCGTGCGTGACGTGTTAACGTCCAATATCAACAGTTTCTCAAATTGTTAGCCATTTCAGTCCTTCTCCCTCTTCCTCTATGCAAACTTATTATTTGGAGATTCCAAAATTTTCTCTAGATTGCTTAGTTCTGCTGAACCTCTTCCCCTACCCCTTGGAACAGGGTCTAATCAATGGCTCTTTACTATAATTTGTTCAATACTATCGAGTTTGAGAGATATATGACGGGGTTGGCAGTCTTATCAAAAATAAAATAAACTCGATCATGTCTCTAGCCGTTGCCAGAACATTCTTGAGTTCATTCCCAGGTGCATCTCTTATAAAAAAGAACTGAAAATATATATTTATCACATTTTCATCGAAAATTCTTTGATGCCATATTTGATGGAGAGGTCTCTGCAACTCTTTTAAGTACATCACAAGTAATAAGTACAACTAATCACAAATTCCAGTTGTTACTAGGACGTGGCCAGAACAACTCTTGATTGTTGAAGGATGCGTCAATCTAGTCCAACAACCCATGTTAAATTTGGAAACTCCAATTGATTAGTGGATAGGAAGGAGTCAAATCTTATTGAATCGTATATGAATGACTTGTGCTCAACATTAACATAATATCGAAAATTCTACCCTGAGGCAATTGAAAAACATTGAAATTGCTTCAAAATAAATATTTAGTTTATATTCTAAACACTTTAAGATTGAAAAACAAAATCATTTTTGTGTGTTGATAAAAACGGAATAATTTGTTGACGAAATCGGAACGTGACAAAATCGGAGCGTGACAAAATCGGAACGTGATAAAAACGGAACATACCTGTATTAGTAAGCTGTAAACTTTATCAATCGCTGATATAATTTACCATTTCATAATCATTCAGTGATAGCCGTAATGGTAAACGCGCAGCTTTTTAGCAAAACCAAGCTGAAGGTCGTGAGTTCGAATCCCGGTCGAGGATTTCTTCGTCAAGGAAACTTGCCACACACATGCTAAAATGGTCAATCGCCAAAGTAAGCCCTCAGTTAATAACTGGGTGAGTACTCTCAAAGAACACTAAATTGAGAAGCAGGCACAAATTCCCCAATTGGCGAAGAACGTGCCTCTGGAGCCGGCCTTCTGATATCTGAACGCCGAAAAGAAGAATCATTCAATGATAGCATGCAGAAAATGGCAATAAACACATAGGGTTGGTCAACCCAGATAAGCCAACGGCTGGTAATGGTCTATGATCGACAATGCAAGTCTGATTGTAACAAGTCTGATAAATAGGAGCAGCGAACAAGAGCCCCAAAGAGAGAGCGATGATAAAATCCATTTTTATCCCTTGTTTTCTATTAGGGGTAGGTGTTTTACTTAACTGGCACAATAAACAATCCCCGAACTCCCGATAGCAATAGTCCCCCCCCCAGGTTTGGAGCTTGTTTAGAGGGGTTTTATCATGCACTGCTATCCCCTCGAACTGATCAAAGTTGTAGCAGTGTACGATAAACAGTCCCTCAAAAAGTGCTGCTTGTTATGATAGTAACAGAGAGCGATACGTGAGAGATTCTCTCAATTTTCTTTGGATTCAATCCCTGCTAAACAGATAACACTGAATCAACAATTTCACGCCACAATACACGATTCGTGGTCGCATCTCTCCATCCTCGGATCTGCCTCACGCTCGCCAAATCGATACGCACTTGATCCGACCACCTAGCTCGCCGCGCTCTATGCCTTCTTGTACCAACCGGATCCAAAGCGAACATCATCTTTACAAGGTTGCTGTCCGGCATTCTTGCAACATACCCTGCCTATCGTTTCCTTCGTACCCGTAGAGGACTATCGGTTTTATGAGCGTTTTGTATATGGTGCATTTGGTGCGAATGTGAATCATTTTTGACCGCAGCATCTTCTGGAGCCCATAGTAGGTCCGATTTCCACTAATGATGCGCCTCCAAATTTCACGGCTAACGTGATTGTCAGCCGTCAGCTAGGATCCAAGGTAGGCAAACTCGTCGACCACCTTGAACGTATCCCCGTCTTTCGTAACACTGCTACCTAGGCGAGCCCTGTCGCACTCGGCCTCACCAGCTAGCATGTACTTTGTCTTTGTCACATTTACCACCAGTCCAACAACCGCTGCCTCGCGTTTCAGTCGGATGTACATTTCTGCCACCATTTCAAATATTCGGCCGACAATGTCCATATCATCCGCGAAGCAAACAAATTGACTGGATCTCGTAAAAATCGTACCCCGACCGTTAAGCTCGGTTCTCCGCATAACACCTTCTAGCGTAATATTGAACAACAGACACGAAAGTCCATCACCTTGTCGTCCCAAGTAGCACTAGTAACAAATGCAATATTTTAGAAAAATAAAACAAATTACATTGCCGTTGCATTTCAGATAATTTGTAGCATATCTTATGATGATTGGTTACTAAACTATTGCATTGTTTCTTACGCTTTGTTTACATTACATAGGTGTTACATTTTTACTTGCATGTAACTTAACCTAGAGCTGTCAAAATAAATAAGTTATATTGAAATTGAATCTGTGGTTGCAAAGAAACAAATAGCACGCTAGGTTACATACAGATTGCTAAGTCACATGTGTGTAACAGCATGAAGTTTGTTTACCATTTGTCATAGGGGAAGGGGTGAAAAAATGAACAGGATGGTAAAATGAACACCGAACTTGTTACGCATGAACAACAAATTTTAATATTTTTTATTACGCACGGATGATTAAGAGCATAAATAAGAGTGTTTTTGTTAATACGGAGATAAATTGAAGTCAGAACCACGTTCAGAAATAAAAACTGATGTAATTTTAGGCACGGAGATGTTGAGGTTTTTCAATGAGGTGAATATCGTAATGACATGATGTCAAAGCAGAAACCTTTAGAACTGTTTTCGAAGGGATTATAATCTTTCATAGATGTTTTTTAGGACTGTGATAAAAAAAATTGAAAATGTTTGTTTTGCTAGTGTATTTTACCACCAACATAAAATGAACATTTCCATAATATTTTAAAGACGATTAAAGTATGTGAAAATTTAGCTGTCTTAGCCTTAATTCGTGTCGCTGCGTTAATTAACATCTCTGATGATGTGCGATAGAACTAGTTATAATTAATAAACAAATTAATAAATAAAGGACAATTTCTGCGAGTAGACATATCACAGGACATCGAGTTACATTTGTAATGTTCTCTTTTCTACTTTTGTGGGGAACGCCAAACTTTGAGCCGATGACACAGAATGACGAGAATTCGTTTAAGGGGGCAGGATCCGTCACCAACTCAATAATTTGCAAAAGCAGTTTTTTCGTTCAAAATCATGAATATATTCATGTGTTCACTGTATTTTATTCTCCAACCGAAACACAGTGAACACATATTCGACGAGTAAATTTCAGTTTTAAACAGAAAAATGGCTGTTGAAGTTTCGATGTCGTAATCAAACGTCATAATTCCACCGCAAAATCGCTAGTGTTTGGAGGTGATGTTTACTTCAAAATTCCGAAATCATCATCTCCAACTTAATTCTAATACCCTCCGGCCACGAATTATTGTGGCGCGTCGATCGTCGCAAGTTTCTCGTTAAACAGTCAATCCCGTAAATGATTGTGTTTTGTTATACTTAATTACTTTTAGACGACAGCAGTCAGTGGCTGTCTTCTTTGTTGAAATTTGTTCTGGGATTCCAACTCCCACAGGGTCCACTTATTCACTGTCATAAAACTTATCGAAGGACCTAAACTCTAATCAACTCGTTGGGACAAAACCCTCACCCCCCTATTTCATAGCACCAAAACAGCTGTTGAATTCAAATTCTACCAAACGTAATGTCACGCTGAAGTAACGCGCAAATTAGAACCTTACAAATGTATTTTTTTCGCATCAGCATGTATCTATTATTGAACAATAACATCAGAACAAACGCCTGTAGGTATGAGAAGAGAAATCACTCATGTTACTTAGGCCTTATTGAAGTGACAGCACAGAGATGCACAAGGGGCTACCATTAACGACGCGGTTATTTCTTCCCAATTTTAGACCCATCTTCCCCCTAGTAGTCATTTGTCCATACACAAAATTTACAATTTGTATGGACCGTGGTCATTGGGCAGAATCTCTCCCCTCCCCCAACAAAAGACTACATGGTTTATGGATGACCCATAAGCACGCATTTTTTGATTGATTTATTAACCCTAGAAATACTCAGATGGATGGATGTTGTTTTTACTATTAGATAGAGAACATATTTATATATCCGATTATAATAAAAATAGCATGTTTTTCTCATCTAAATCGCTATTTTCCTTATCATGGGCATATTACCCTCAGTCCCTAATATTGGCACAAATTGATTAATTTCTAAAATCAATTCGTTGTTTCACCTCAGGACGCAAGATTGCATTACTTCCTAGCGTCTTGTAGTGAAAAATTGTTAACAAACCCGCATCTTGTCACCTTTATTCACAGAAGAGAGGATCGATGAAGAGAAATCGATCACACGAATTGAGCCCTTTTTATAGCACACGCTTGAATTTGCCTTCTTTCGAGCTATTTGAGTCATTTGAGCACATCACAAACCATGTGCTTTCTTGGACAGAGCATTTAATTTTCATACTTTTGTAAGGTTCCAGTCGATTAGCTTAGGAGATTTTTGCACATTATTTGATGATTTATCGCAAATTCATCGTTTTTCCCATTAAAAGCAAGACGATATCGTTTAGGTGTTCATTTTAATACCCCTTCCCCTATTGACAGCTGTGTAATTTATTGGCAGTTTCAGTATAGTTACACATCAGTTTCAAAATAACATAAGCTTTCTGGGTAACTAATGTGTAACAAACGAGTAACTTGCTGACAGTGGACAACACTACATGTCAAAAAATTTCATACGTATTGTGAATTTCTATATAAGAATACTATTTTATGACTAGTTATTGTTTTCATAGATATTTTTCCAGTAGTTAATTAAAATTGTTGAATTTACAATTTGCAGCCTCTCTAACAGCTCTTCAATAGTTTCCATCATTTTAGATTGGCTGTCCTCAAACAGTTATTCGGAAGTGTTTCTGCAGCAAGATGAAATTAAATGGCGATTTATGATAGGCAACCCAGAAAATCCAACTGCGGGACACGAAACAACGTGATTTTAGAATCACAATCTTCACAAACAATTAAATTAAAATCAAAAACACTGCGTTCTAATGGAATAAAATATCAACAATCCAGGTATCACGTGTTATTCAATATAACATTATTATTTTTTTTATGAGCGCGTCAATTTTGAGCAAGTTAAATGATTGATTTCACCACAAATTTAAATCGGCATGTTAAATTTAATATGTACTTGTGAATAATTACGCGTTCGGAAATCATAAGTATTGCTTTTAATGACATTCAATTCTAAAATGGTTGTTCGGTTCCAAAACTGTGAGAAAGTAACAACAACTTCAACGCCGTTTCATTTATTTTGTCGCAGGAAAACCCATGCGTAATCAATAAATTACATAGCAGCCGCTCGTAAACTTCTTATGTAACGAACAAACAAGTTACATAAGGCTCGACTTTTTGCGCTTTTTCGGTTACATAGCAGTATTTTTCCACGTTGCAAATGTATCATATTGTAACTTTTGAATATGTTAAGTAGCCGTTGCTGTAAGCTACTTGTAACAATATGTGCTGCTTGGGGTAGTCCCCGGTGGTATCCAAACGAACTGGAGTGTTCACCTGAAACTTTCACACAATTTATCACACCTTCCATCGTCGCTCTTATCAGTCTCTTGAGCTCCCCGGGAAAGCTGTTCTCGTCCATAATTGTCCATAGCTCTACGCGGTCGATGCTACCGTATTCACGACATTTTTGGAGGATTTGCCATACAGTAAAGATTTGGTCTGTAGTCGATTGGCCGTCAATGAAGCCGGCTTGATAACTTCCCACGAACTGAGATAATACTTTGTAGGCCACATTTAGAATGGTGATCGCTCGAAAGTTCTCCCAATCTAACTTGTCGCCTTTCTTGTAGATGGGGCTTATTACCCCTTCCTTCCACTCCTCCGGTAGTTGTCCTGTTTTCCAGATTGTGCCTATCGGTACAAATAAATGGCCAGCCTCTCTGGGCCCAGGTTTAGGAGTTCAGCTCCGATACCATCCTTACCAGCAGCTTTATTGTTCTTGATCTGGTGAATGTCATCCTTAACCTCCCTCAAAGTGGGGACTGGTTGTTTTTCATCGACCATAGTACTGACGAAGGCATTTCCTCCGTTGTCTCGACCTTCATTGCCTGTGCTCTCAGTGCCATTTAGGTGTTCGTAGAAGTTCTGCCTCCACCTTTCGATCACCTCACGCTCGTCTGTCAAGATGCACTCATCCTTATTTCAGCACATCTCGATGCATGGCAGTAAGCCGTTGCGAGATGCGTTACGTGTTTCTTGAGACCGGCACAACTGTTCCATCTCGTCGTCTTCTCTAGGCGTTATTTTTTTTCTCCCGAAAGAGGCGGATCTGCTGTTGCCGTTTCCGTCTGTAATGTTCCACGTTCTGCTGCCGGGTCCCTTGCTGCAGCATGGCCGCCCGCGCTGCATTATTCTCCCCAGAATATCTGTCTGCATTCCTTGTCGAACCAATCGTTCCGCCACCTACGTCCCACGTCCCATTAGCTACATTGTTGATGGCTACTTTCACTGTTCTCAAGCAGTCCTCAAGAGGGGCTTCATCCGGCTAACCCTCTTCCGGTAATGCAGCCTCGAGGTGCTGCGCATATACTGCTGTGACATCCGTTTGCTTCAGCCGCTCTAGATCGCACCGAGGCGGCCGTTAGTACTGTACGTTGTTAACGACGGAGAGTTTTGAGCGCAATTCAACCATCACCAGATAGCGGCCAGAGTCAATGTTAGCGCCTGACGTCGATAATGTCGGAGAAGTGCCGTCCATCAAACAGAACGTGGTCGATTTGCGATTCTGTCTGCTGTGCTGATCTCCAGGTGTATCGGTATGGAAGGCTGTGCTGGAAGTAGGTGCTACGAATGGTCATATTCTTGGAGGTGGCGAAGTCAATTAGTCGTAGGCCGTTTTCGTTCGTCAGCCGGTGGGTGCTGAACTTTAGATCTCCTAAGATGATTTTGACGTCGTGGCTTGGGCAGCTGTCGTATACGCGTTCGAGCTGCGCGTAAAAAGCGTCTTTATCATTTTCAGTGCTTCCGGAGTGATGGCTGTGCACGTTTATCCTGCTGAAGTTGAAGAACCGACGCGTGATCCTCAACTTGCACATTCTCTCATTGATCGGCCACCACCCGATAACGCGCCTCTGCATATCACCCATCACTATAAATGCTCTTCCCAGCTCGTGCGTCTTGGCGCAGCTATGGTAGATGATATGATTACCTCTAAACGTGCGTACCATTGATCCCTTCAAATACACTTCCTGCAATGCTACGATGCCGAATCTGCAGTCCTTCAGCAAATCGGCGAATATTTGTGTGCTCCTGATGAAGTTGAGAGATTTACAGTTTCACGTACCGAGCTTCCGATCGCTAGTCCCTTTACGTCGCTGTGGTCTTCGTCGATTGTCCCGTTTCGTATTCTGTCGTTGATTATTCGTTGCATGATTTTTTATGGCTGGCTTGCAGGGCCTGACACCAATCCCCTAGATTTTCGGAGGACCATTCCTCCTAAATGTTAGGAGAGTCATAGTGCACAGTTTAGCTCAGAGTCCTTCTCTGGCACTCGGACGATCAGCCGCCCTTGACATGGAGAACAGACGTTGCTCATTAAGAGATTTCAAAAATATGCCACATGTATTACGAAAATTTCTACCATGATTTTTTTAAGGATTTTTGAAGATTGCCTACTGGAATCGTTTTAGGATTTTATCAAGGTTTAATCCAAGATTTTCATTGAGGAGACGTCTAAGCATTTGCTGCTGTAAACTACTGAAAGGATTTCTTGGGGTACCCTTGGTCATGCCTGAGATTTTCCCAAATATTCCATTACCAATAACTCCACGAATTATTTATTTAATTTTTATTTATGAGATTTATCTGATGATTTTTTCCTGGTATTCATCTTGGCAGTTTTCGAGAATTCCTCAGATAATTGGAAATCCTTATGGATTCGGTCATATTGATAGTTACGAAAAAGAAATATCCATCGAGAATTTGCCTTTTGAGGAAACAAACCTTTCAAGATTTTTT
Organism: Aedes aegypti; assembly: GCF_002204515.2. Classification (NCBI taxonomy): domain Eukaryota; kingdom Metazoa; phylum Arthropoda; class Insecta; order Diptera; family Culicidae; genus Aedes; species Aedes aegypti. The sequence continues at coordinate 129,735,366 of NC_035109.1, read as the reverse complement.
TTAATATTTCTGCAAAATTTCTTTTAAGACTTTTTTTACAAGAAGTTTTTTTTTTTAATCCAAGAGAGTTCTGTTTCATCTTTCGACCTAGACGTTTGCTCCTGCGAAGGGCGGGTCAAACATGTCGCGCGTCGGTCGAGTAGTGAAATGAAGAAGCGCCACGGATCGTTGGAAGTCTTTGATCTATTGATCGAGTCGCTTGCTCTTGCGTGGGCGAGTGATGAACACTTGTTCGGGGTACAATGCGTTTATCGAATTATCGCGAATCCGATTAGGCGTGGTTATAACATGGATCGCATCACCAACCATTGATGACTCCCAGATCTGTACCTTATCCCACTAACCCAATATCCTTTATATGACAACTGTGGAGATGCAGAGGTATACTCGGTCTCTAGTAACAATGGTTGTCACAGTGTGTCAATGTCACACTAACATTCCTTCCCTTCCCCGATGATCGTAAGGACGTGGCCGGCGCCGTTATTGACTTTTAGATTTTGAGCTCTCGATTTGTGCACGTTGAAGAATGGTAAGCTAATCCCAAGCCTCATTCATAAATTCCCTGTGCAACTTCGATTGTTCTGGTCAATCACGGAGTAGCAACTACAAATTGTAGGTCATCTATGCTCATGCTCATGCATAATTTGCACAGTGATTTCACCAGATATTTACATATGAATAGTTCAAAATTTTTTCACGAGTTTTCAAACAAATTAAATAGAATTTCCCGTAATAACAAAATACCGTACAACATACAGGAAGGTATCCGAGAATATCGTTAGAGATCATTTCGAACAGAAACATATAGAAGCTTCTAGTGCAATCGCGTTATGTACAATTAAATTAGTTCACCGTCCTCAGCAAAATGAATCGCCAAGAATCCAACAACTGATAAAGTGTGTATATATTTTTCAATTCCACAAGACGTACCAACAAAAACTATTTCTTGACCGAAATTGTATTTTTACCAAAAGATTATTTTTTGACCTTTCATTCCCGTTTTTTACAAATATTGAACGTTTTCCAAAAAATGTGAATTCGTTCATAAAAGTCATATTTTGCAAACCTTTTTTCAAGAGGCCCCAAAATCTACCTCCGCACCGGGTCCCCAAAACTTTAGTTACGCCACTGCCAACGATAATTGGAGATGGTCGGGTTTCACATTTAAGAAACCCAAACCCGACCCGTATCCTAATTAATGCACTACACAGTTAAAAATAATAAAGATTACACGTCATATAAACTTCATTTGTGCGATGTAAACATGACGTCATGTAAATTTAAGTCTGGAATCATGTAAATTTATGTTATATGTCATGTAATCACTCAGAATCCTGCTGGATTACATGACATATAATTGAAGTTTACATGACATGTCATGTAAATATCCATTATATACCACGCTCCAATTATGTGCATTATATGTCTCAGAAATTTACACGTTTCGTTCGAACTGTGTAGAGTATCCTATTTTCCCGGGTTTTGACTTCCCATGAAACGGAAAATAAAATTGTCATTTCCTGAAGACTACCGGGTTTCCGGAAAACTTTCAAAAACGTGAAAAAATTAAATTTGATACATTTTTAAAAATTATCCGTATTTTATGTCTATTATATTGACAATCCGTTAATTTGTTTGGTTATTTGTCTTTTTACCAAGTAATTTATTTGTTTTTCTCCTAAAAATCTCTTGGCTTCGTTTTCAACTAGATGCGTCATAATACAAAAGGTTTAGGAAATTAAACATAAGTTCATGCAACAAAATTAGGAGCAAAGCTAATTCTTGAGAAATCGTTTGAAGTTACAATAATATTGGCCAACATTGAATCAATTTAATCAAGCACTAGATTAAGATCAAACTACAGTCTTACGTCAAGATTGTGACAGTTACATTGAAAAGAAGCGGACCTGACCCGAGCCCGAAAAAAGTTAAAGTATTTAATCCCGAACCCAATCCGAAACCCGAAAAATGTTGATAAGAAAAAAAAACAAATAAAACCAGAGTTTGAAAAATGGTATACCTATTCATCAATTCTGACGAATGAAGAAACTTTTGGTGTGTTGATTTGTTAACAATGATCACCAAACCCAACCAAAACCTAATAATTTTCAAACCCGAACCCGGATACGGCCGATAATTTTGTAGCTTTTCGACCCGAACTCGTCGGGTTTCAGATTTGAAAACCTGACATGCGATCATCGCTGTATAGGGTAAAGGCACCAATTTTCGACCCAGTACTAATTTTCGACCCATTCATATGATATTGACCTACTTTGTATGGAAATCCGAAAATTGGCACAGATTTCTTGTAGGTCGAAAATTAGTGCTTTTCCCTACCATGAATCAAAATTTGTAGGGACACGTACTTAGGCTTCTTGACGAACGAACGAGAAGCGATTGTAAGATGAAAGCAAATCCTTTGATTAACACCTGAATGGTGTTGAGAATGAATACAATTAAGGTTAAAACACCGGTGGTAATGCCTATGTCAGTACTGTGGATGGTGGAAACCTGGGAGTGAGAGACCGATACAAAATTTCTTTACGTCATGATGAGCCAAGATTCTATTGTCACAAACTTTCACTGTGAGTCCAGATCTTAAACAATGGAATAACATGATAAAAGCGCGTATTTGATAGAAACATACTTTTTCAATACGTCAAAAGTGATTCAATTCAAGCACTTTCAAAAGTTAATTGAATATAAGGTATTGAAATACGTATCCATTTTTTTTTTTCTTTTTCAATTAAAATTGTAAGTAAATACAATACAAATTTTGATCTTTTTTCCATGTTTGTCCGACAAAAAAAAAACAACGATTTTCAGCAAGCCTGCCTTGATTGTCGTTAGCAAGCTGGAGATAACTCTGTTCAGTTCGAAAAAAAAACATTGTTTCATATTTCGTGTGTAGTATATGTGCCTCCCTCCCAGGTGGAAACCAACCAGCCTTATTTAAAGAGAAATTTTGTATTGCATTAAATACACCAGAAGTGGCCAATTGCGCATAAAAACGTTTCGCATAAAGACATTCCACATAAAGATGTTAAGAATATAATACGTTTTGCATAAAACAGTTTCACGCAAGAATTTTATATTTTTCATATAATTGGGGGTCTTCTATAGCCGATTGGTTAGAGTCCGCGACTACAAATCAAAACCGTGCTGAAGGTGTTTGGGTTCGATTCCCGGTCGATCCAGAATCTCTTCGTAATGGAAACTTCCTTGCCTTCCCTGGACAGAGTATCATCGTACCTGCCACATGATATACGAATGCGAAAATGGCTACCTTGGCAAAGAAAGCTGTCAGTTAATAACTGTTAAAGTGCTCATAAGAACACTAAGCTGGTTACCTCTTTAACCACATTTTTTTTTTGGTTCTACACTCCGTTCCACGAAGTTCCTTTTCACTTTACACCGTTACATGAGCTAAATGACTTTTTTAATATAAACGATGTGCAAATTAAAAGTGTACAAATAAAAAAGTGTTCAGATTTACTGTGGTCAAACCAACGGCGGTACTCGGTATACGCATGCATGATAATGACAAAAACATTCGCATGGATGTTACGAGAAACTCTCAGTTTTCTGAGTTAATCAAATGATCATTTGTGCAGTGATTTTCTCTTTGTTAAGACTAAGTCGCGTTGTTGGTGCACCTTCCAAATGGTCCTACGATTTGCGTACGCCAATTACTGCTGGTCGAACGTAAAATCTTCTACTCTATACCACTGTATAGTCGACCAGCAATTTCCCTCTCGAATCCCTCTATAATTCTTTCGTTTATTTGCATCGTCTATCTTTTGTTTTGCTTCTGCAATTTGATCCGTTTTATCTCCGGAACAAAAGCTCTGGCTCCGATTGACGCGAAAGAAAACAGAGAAAGTTCGGCATCGCTCACCGCTGCTTGATCGTCCGATTGTTGTTCGATCACATCTCATGCAGTGCACGCGACCGAGCTACCTAATATCGGGCTGCTCACTCAAGACGCGGTGCCATACGGGGGCACCCTATTACGAGATCTTTCGGTGCAAACATTTTCTGCTGTTGACGCATGCCAGTCTTGCGGGGTTGAGCTGCTGCTGTTTGTATGCAAATACCTTCCGTCCCACTATGGGCCAGAAATCGAAGTTTTTCGGCAATAGTTCCGAAAACGTGTATTTTTGTTTTAAAATGAGCATGATTGACCACCCGCAGTTGCCACTCCGTTATTCAAGGAACAGCTGTACTTACACAAGGAACCAACAAACGCTACTCAGGATCAGTAGCATGCTCATTGTGTAAGTATTGGTGCCCTCATTATTATAACAAACAATAACGGCGCCGGCTGCGTCAAAATGCAGGTCAATTGGACGATGGCAGGGAAATGTTGACGTACTTACTTTATGGAAGCCGACGAGTCCTCTGCACTTCCACAAGAAAACACCGGGAGTTTGGATATCTAAAAGGATTCGTTTTGGTAAACGATAAACATATAAATTGAAATCAATACGTAGGCATGGTTCCCTGTGTAAGTACAGCTGTTCTTGCAATAACGGAGTAGCAACTGCGGGCGGTCAATCAGGCTCATGCTCTTTTAGGTTGTTTTTTGTTCATTATGAAAGTACTTGGAATTTTATCACCAAATTTTGACCCATAGTGCGTCCGGAGGCCTTTGGTGTCTGCTCTCACTCTGATTCGGTTGCGCGTATTGTCGCTCTTGAAAAAGGCCCTCCTCGTTTGGTTCGGTTGATGATGATTTTGAAATGTAACCGTATTTGATGGGACGAGCACCAATTTATGCACAACAGTTCCAGTTTGTTGATGATGGTGTCTTCCTTTCGTTAGGTCTCGATGTTGCCGATGCTCAATTCATATTTCGTAATGCAAATCATAGGGAAATCGGTTGGAATGTGATTGAAGCTAATCTCCGTCGAACAATTTTTCATCGAACTTAACCAGCCGTGGAAAAGGTAATCTAAACTAATACAATTCATTTGGACCGCTTAGCTTGGCGCAACATTCATCACATCTTGAGAAGAATGAATGGAAAACAAAAGTGCCCTCTCATCTACACAGAAGTATACCGCGGAAGTCGGTGCCAAGGTGGCTACTCAAGCTCGCTGAGTGCAATCGAGTTGGTAAGACACGTAAGTGAGTGAACTTCAAAATAAATTCAACGACTGAACGGAGACCAATTGATGTTTGTAACCGCCAGCGAGTGATTGGTGATTATGAAATTTCTCAAACTCCTCTTGGAGCAAAAAGAAAAAGTTTGTCTTTTGCAATCCACACATACCTAAATGAATTGCGTTGCTTTTAGGCGACTTGAGTGTTTGTACTGGATCAATAGTCATCATTACGCGCGCGTTCGCTCGTGAAATGGAAAGTGACGATGGAGTTGTTTGGTTATTGGGCTGAAATGCGGCAATACTGCGTGACCTAGAGATGATGATGGAGTAGAATAGGAAGTACATGCAGTTGATCACGTGGGTTTTGATCTTGAAGAGAGACGTTCTGAAAAGTAAAGATTGATCAACTACTACGTTCGACATAAGGTTGGATAAACCCAGTGAATCCTCCATAAGTTGTTATTGAACGGACCATTGACTCATTGATAAATCGAGTTATGGAACAGAAATGCTTACAAAACTGGTAACTAGATAAATGGTTGTCAAATTTTCAACATACGGTCATATTAGCTTACATACCGGGTACCCGGCGAATGTTATTCAACCTCAGCGAATTCGGTTGAAGTATGACTTCCAGTTCTCAGGTCGTCCGACAGTTTAAGATGGTGATACATCACGTTCTACTAGGAACAGTCAACGTGTCTATGCAGATATTTCCGGAAGCATCCGTGATCTTACAAAAACTGTTTCCGGTGATTCATTGTGTTCAACCTGTTCTTGTTAGTAAACGAAGACCGAATATAGAACAATATGATATCAATCCACAAGAGTTTTCATCAGATACGACGCGTATTTTGACCTCGACTTTAGTCGGGTCTAGACCTGTGCGCCGAAATATTTTTGGTCGGCGGCGGCGTCAGAGCATTTTTGTACCGGCGGCGGCGGCGTCATCGGCGTCACGCCGTTGACTATTTTCGGCGGCGGCGGCGGCGGTGGCGGCGTACATCGGCGTGGACAAAAAATGAACATTAAAAAAATCGAACATATAACTTATGAAACCGTATGCGTACAAATGCAATCGAAACCGAACTTGAAATTCCATTTCCCATATCTGTCTTACAATATTATGATTGAAATAGAGTGCAGGAATAATTACAGTCATTTTGGTCTCCTAGTTTCAAAAACTAGTCCTAAAATCCTAGTTTCAACACTAGTAAAACTATCATATAATATATTATATCCCCGTTGTTGCTACTAAGATATATTATCTGACCTGATTATTCGAACTTTTTATTTAGGAAAATTGAAGAAAAGTAATTTATTTTGTGCAAAATTTTGTTTGTATTTTTGTAGAAGTTAACTGCACTTTTCGCGTTACTTTTTGAATTAACTTATCTGATATCCATATCTATAGAATCTTTCATAATATTCCACAATAAATAATCACAGCTTTGGATATTGTCGGTATTTTATTTTCTCGGAACAGAAAAAATGTACAAATTTCTATCATAGTTTCTTGCGTGCTGTTTAGATTACTCGAGCAAAGTTCAACATCATGAAGAAAGCATGTTGAAAACATATCTTGTTTTCAACAGTAAGATGATATCTTTGTTTGGTATCAATTTATTATTATCTTAAGTTCGATATCATATTTTGTTCTTCTACCATTTTTTTATTATTGTAACAATTTTACATAACTATAACTCAAAAGTGCTACATACTAATGAAAAATAAAGTCTTTATTTTGATGACTTCATTTCAATGCCAGTCAAAATATGTGTAACCTCAATGAGTTCTCAATGTCCTTAATGCGGAAAAAGTTTTCAAATTTTTAAATTGCTTTCACTGAGAGCTGTTAAATGTCGAAATTTCGGAAACATTGAAGTGCTTATAGCGTTTTTCTAAGCCAATATATTGCCAACTGCAAGTAGTTCAGATATGATCACCAGAGAAAAACATTTTCCAATGACTTTTTCCGCGGGGATGGAAGATATTCGCTTGATTCAATTGTCAGAGTCGCGTGATATTCATGACATTTAACATCACTGTCACTTATGGCAAAAATCATTTTTAATTTGATTTCTTAAGAACAGGTTTCTGCTTTCAGTTTTGATATTTTAACTGTTAAAATGATCAAAATGATAAGAAGCTGAGTAATAAAAATCTGCGGCATCACAGTATCAACATTAGTTTCCAATATAACTAATGTTTATTCTGGTATCATTCCACGTAGTTAAAATGTTGTTTACATTAGATGCCCAGATTTTGTCAGCCTCTTTATCAAAACTTTGCGAAGCTCTCCTTCAAAATGTAAACAATTGATCAATATTCTATATTTGCCTTGTTATGAATATTAATGGTAACTTTAACATGACTAAAAACTACTTGGTTGAAATTCATTAATCAAACAGTGAGAACAACAAGATTTCTGAAAAAGGGACTAACAAAATCGGGTTAGTACTGTATTCCAAAATTATATGATGAATAATTCTGTACTACATCAAACATTGATCCAAAGCGGCGGGACGACCGTACTCAAGCGTCTGAAATTGTTTTCCCGTATTTGTTCCTGTCATACTAACGGAAGATACCAAAGACACTTATTCCAAGAAAAATCCATGTCCATTAGGCCGTCCCTTATTTTTCGAAAATGCGAAATTTTATAAGTTCGTCATAGTGAAGTGCTCGTTTTGGTAGGAAAAAAATCAGGTAAAAATAACGAAAAAAAAAGTTCGTCATTGTAAACGAGCACTTTACAATGACGAACTTTTAACATTTTGCATTTTCGAAAAATAAGGGACGGCCTAATGTCCATCCATTTTTTCAAGGTTTCCAATGAGAATGACAGAATAAATTACCGTCAAGCTACAATTCACCGTGCATTAAAAAAAATATATGCATTTCAATAAATTATATTTTTTTACAAATCATAAAAAGCGAACTAGAATACCACTACGAATCGTGCAATTATACCATAATTAAGGGAAAAATAAAAAATCAGTGATGCATAACAAAAAATACTCAAAAATTATGTTTACAAATATCATGTTAAGGTCGCCTCGCACCATTCTATATCACCATTCACCGTGCGTATAGTTTTCGACATGATTTAATTTTGTACCTTGAAGAAACGTTGTTGGTGGAGAAAATATGTTGCTAGTAGTATGCGCACTCACTTTTAAGGGTATTCAAATCTTATATTAAAATAAAAATCTTAGAAAGTTGAAAAAATAACTAAATTACTAATTTTTCATCAAAATCGTTATAGGAGGTTTGACTGTTTTGTTCAAACCATTTCATATTTGCTCAAAAACTAAATATAAAGCAGTAAAATCGCGATATAACAATAAATTCAATATAACCCAATAATTTCAAGCCATTTATACTAAGGCACGGTAAAAGGAACCATAAATATTGAAAAGGGTCCATTCACCGTGCATTTGTGTTTCGACTGAATCGAAAGAAAACAATCTGATTTGCATAAAACCTCATGGCTCACCTCATACGATGAAAGACATCTTACTAGAAGTATCTGCAGCGAAAACTTGTTGAAATAATGATAAATATGATACTCTAAAGTTGAAATGAAAAATGTTAATTTTTGGCGTTTCTACTAAGAGTATTGAAAAATCGCATTTTTAAACGGAATTCACATGATTTTGACTGCATACACTAGGTTTTTCAAAATGTTTTGTGACAAAAACTACCTCATTTCATCAGTTTTATCTTATTTTGCTGCCAAAAGAATAATTTGCGAATATTGTATAAATATTCTGTGGGAATTTGCATATGTGCACGGTGAATGGAGGCCGCATGGTGACTGGTAACTTAACGGTACTATAGCAAACCCTGAAAAACGTTTTTGAGAATTAATAGTAAAATATTATTTTAGAGGAGTTTTCATGAATATTGATGGCATGACACTTTTTTAAAGAGAGAAGAGCAACTCACTGACTTATGGAAATATTCTTCAAAGATCAAAGAAACACTGAATTTTTTACGAGATACCCTGGTGGAATATCTACAAATTTTTATAAGAGGAATTCTTGCAAACCTTCTTTATAAACCTCTGAACATGCTCAAGAAATAGTTCCCGTAAAAGACTCTGGAGAAATAATTCAAGGATTATATAGAAAAATCTTTTCAAGCATTCGTGGAGCATTTAGTGAAAAAGTTGTAAGGATATATTAAAAGAATTTTCAGAATGAAATTTTGGAAAATAAGTGCATGAAGCTCTGCAGGAATTTGTGTAAGAATATTCAACAAAATTCTGACTGGACCACTGAAGTAATTCAAGCATAATCTATACAAATTCTTGCACGAAACATATGAAGAAAACATCTCAAGATTACCGTGTAAGAACTTCTGGAGAATAGGATCCTAAAGCCCTGTCCCAATTCTAGTGCCAAACGCTCAAGTTTAGGCTAAAAACAAATGCTTGCTCAATTTTTAAATGTTTTTCGTTTGTTTAACTCCAAAAAACATTTGTTATGTTTTTTAGATTTTGTCACACCTCTTGGCTTAAACTCAAATTTTGGGTGTATTTTGTTTTTCGTGTCCATTCCGAAATGTCAGATAGGAATAACCCCAGTGTTAAAACTACAGCCCCTGTGGTGTTTTTATCGACTAAGCGAACGTCAAACATGATCAAAAATGTCAAGGTTCATTTATGGACCTAATTTTTAAATTTAAATTTAAATATGATACAGCCGTTATTTGAGCTCGAAAAATTGCTAAAGAAGTTGCAGTAACATGCTATCCCGTGTAATTGAATAAAAACAAGATTTTATTAAACATTTAAGGACCCTATTCATCGGAGAAATCCCAGAAGAAACTCCAGGAATAATAAAGAAACATATTGAATAATTCCTGAGAAAATGCAATGCGGAATTACTGTTGGAATTTTTGAAGTGACTATTGTACGATTTATTAGAAAAACTCCAAAAATAATCAATGGTAGGATTCTTTACAAAACAACTTGGAGGAATAGTTGAACAAATTTTAAAGAAATTTCTAGAGAAAATCTCACAGGACTTTTTGACAGAATACATGTGCAGTAAGTTATTTATTCTCCTAGTTCACTGTAGTTTTTTTAAAGGCGATATTTTTCTCACACACTGGTAAGGTGATTGAGATTTTTGAATAAATTTATGCCGCATCGTTAGAATAGTTTTGAAGAAGTGCTAGAAACAACTCCTACAATAATTAGTTTTGAAATGTTTAGAAAAACTGCAGAAGAAATTTCTTTAAAAAAAATCCTAAAGGAATTACTATGAGAATTTCAAGAACTAGGTGTCTCAGCGACTCTTTTCGAAAAAAAAATAATAGAGAAATCCATTCAAAAATTCTGGACAATCCTTGAACGATTTAACATTAATAAGGGTGAATTCATGATAAAAATTGAGGTGGAAATCTATCGATGTATACATGAGCTCTTGGAAAGTAAGAAATTTTTGGAGAACAATTTTTTGAAGGAAACGCCGATGAAAATCTTGGTAATATCACTAGAATAATTTAAATAAAATTTCACGAAAGACTTAATCTTAAAAAATAAAATCCTGGTGGAATCTCAAGAATTATTCACTTCCAGAAGGTATTCTGAAAAGAAACTTTGAACAGATTCTCCATGGGATCCGTAGAAAAAATTCTGAAGGATCCAGTGGGCGATTTTCACAACTTTTTGAAAAAAAAATCCCTTGAAACATTGATGTACGATTTTTTTATCCTTAGACGGTACCTAAATAACCTGGGTTATTTTTTTATTATTATAAATTATTTGAGTTAATGTATTTATCGGCGTGAAAACGCAAAATCGGCGGCGAGACGTTGATCGGCGTATGGCGCGCCGCCGATGTATCAATCGGCGTCAGCGTGACGTAAAATGGGTCGGCGGCGGCGGCGTGGCGCGGCGGCGCACAGGTCTAGTCGGGTCTAGTACACGACCTGCAGACGGTCTTGAGTTGAGTTCGAAATATGCGCATCTCTAAAAGAATACAAACTCTAGAGGTATTAAATGGTATACAGTCGACTCTCCACATCTCTCCAAATCTCGATATCTCTTCCTTTGTCGATGAACAATTCGGTCCCTTCAGTCTGCATACATTTTCTCTCTCCATATCTCGATAACCTCATTATCTGGAGATATCCAGATATCTGGATGGGCTCCTGTTGAGTTTTTGTTCCAAATTTTCTCTCCGTATGTCCATATGACCATAATCAAAGGTGACTAGACTAGATTTTAGTGTTTCAACACCATTTCAGAACGCGAGATGACGTCTGCTTGCTTATCATTTTCCTGGTAACGGAGTGATTTTCAATGTAGTGTTCATTAAAAGTTTGTTCTTTGTCTCGATCTCTCCGTATCTCGATGGTCCCTTCGATATCCATATCTCGAGAGGCGACTGTAGCACTAAATTCGGTTTTTATTGACTTACAGGTATTCCGCTAAACCGCTCAAATAGTTATAACGGATCATGTTCCTCACATATATTGTGTCCCTCCGCTGGCAAAAGAGTGATGCAGATTGGGATAAATCTGGTGGTAATGCTTACTGTCTCCAAATGTGCAGTAAGCACAAGCTAAGCATGCAGCAATGAGCCAAAATGTATTTGTTAGATTCTCTAAACTCCACTGAGCTCTCAACAATGATGTCCAGACACCTTGTGCCAGAGATGGAAAGTGGCGAACATGTCTGCTAAACCAGGACAAACACAAAACAAAATGCTCGCGAGCTTCAGAGTGCTGATTTCCATGTGTCGTTCTCGCGAGTAAACGAAGCTAAAGTGAATCGTGAACGTGATCGGAACTTTTCAGATTCAATTGCGTTTTTGAGAAAAAAAAACTGTTTCTCCTTCGATATTCTGGTTTTCAAGGGTTTTTGTCAACAATCTGACAGTTTACGGTCGATTTGATGGATATGGTATTGATTTGCCTTCAAAATCATAAACAATCACACCTTGTTCAATCATGCGCGAAAAAATGTTCGCGAACTTATTGGTATTGTCTCCCAAGCAAGTGGGTGCGAACTACCTCACACCAAGCTTGTTCACGAGTCTGTCATGTTTGTATTGAGTTGGTTCACACTCGTGGGGTGAAACGTGATGCGAACATTTCCACTACTGAGTGCAAGGGGTTGAATTCTGAGAAAATCAAGAGTATCTTTTACTTATCGAACGTATATATTTTACTTATCGAGCGTAACAAATCATGAGAGTCGGTTTATCGTCTACTGCTAGGGCTCTGATTATATAAGGAGGAACACTGTGCCTGATAAAACCCATCTAAACACTATTGCTATAGGATGGTTGGGGATTTTTTAGCATGCCAGTAAAGTAAAACATCCATCCTCAATGTTAAATAAGCGAGAAAATGGGTTTTATCATCGCTCTCTTTTTGGAGGCCCTCCTTCGCTGTTGCTATTTATCAAGCTTGTTACAACTTGCGAAACATTGCCGATCTTGATACTTGATGGGCTAAAATTCGCTACGATGAATCTGCACCGAATGGATAAGTCTTCTCCACTGGGCTCGGTCCGGGTTCTCTGTTGAATAATATCTTTGCTTGTCGTTCTTCCAGCAAACGAGCAACGTGACCAGCCCAACGCAGCTTGCCATGTTATATGTGCTTGACAATATCCACCTCTTCATACACTTGGTACAAATCTTGATTCATGCGACGCCGCCAGATGCCGTTTTCTAGTTTACCACCGAGTATTATGCACAGCACTTTACGTTCAAACACCCCGAAAGCTTTCCGGTCGACTTCCTTCAATGTCCATGATTCAGGGCCATATAGGACAACCGGAAGGATCAGTGTCTTGTATAACGCGAGTTTGCAGGCTGCGGGACTTCATCTGGTTACGGAGCCCGTAGAAAGCCCGACTCGCAGCTGCAATACGTCTTTTCACCTCGCGGGCAACATCATTACCGCATGTCACAAATCGACAAGGTGTCTCCCTGATTTTACTGAACAAAAAGTCATTTCTTGTTAGTGCAGCTGAATGATTATTAGAAGATTTAATAAAAACTGATATCAAATCAATTTTGACCAAAATGCAGATGGGACTGACTTGCGATTCACGGCAGCAAACTTCAGTCAATAATTTTTAGTAATTAACTTTCAGCATGATCTACAATACCTTCAATGATATTTAATCGTTTCTTTTGTTCTTTTGACTTTTCACATGTTTGAAGCAAATTGCTTTAAAATTATGACTTAAGTTTTTATCATACTTCCATTCATAAGTGTTATAGAGAATTTAAAAAAAAAATCCATAGCAAACCCGTTATAAGTTAAGCTAATTTTTGATTTTTGTTAGGTTACTTCATCAGAATAAGAAAGTCTTATCTGAAATGTGATTTGCTATAATAAACATATTATTTTGAAAAGTTACTTTACTTGTTTATTTCATTAAAAAAATGTATTGTTTAATTCATACTTCCATTTCAACCGAAATGCTAGTTTTATTAAAAAAATGATAAATCCCGGGATCCCGGGAATTTGTTAGGCCCCTCCTAGACCCCCTCCAGAAAAAATATTAAGTACGCCAATGGCCAAGAAACATTGCAGTGAGCAAAGGCATTTGAATATATAATTCTGATTATAATATCATCAATCGCGTAGTGTAAAAAAGTTATCGGTACGAATTTAAAAAGCTATGTTATGAGAAAACTCAAATGAATCCAGTAGATTAAAAAAAAAACATACATACTTTTCAATCTTTTAACAAAACTTGTTTTTTTATTCTTTACTACGCAACTCTCGTTTAAAATGCATACTTATAATACATTGCCGATTTCAAGGAAACCTTATCAAAGAAATACGTTTCCAAAAAAATACGCCTCCGAAGTCACCAGTTTTCCTATGAACAATCGACCACACTTAGAGGCCTTTTGCGAACTTCAATGATAAAGTCACTTGAGCGCTATTTGACCTAACAAATTGAATTGTCGACAGCGCTGTTGTAACTGGCGTTAAATATCCTAGGAAAACATACCGAGTCAGTTGAAGCACTCAACCATGAATTGCCTAGAGGCGAAACATGATTCAATATTGGATTTGAAGACAATTCTTCAGAGACAATTGGGTAATATGATGGTTTGCTTGCTGCTACATCCAATCTAACTGGTATGAATAAACGATTTACTATACGTCTACATGTTGTATCGTAGCTTTTACAAATGATGAGCTATTTTTCATAATAGGAGGCCCAGAGACACAGCGTCCTAAAACACATTCAACTTGAGTGTCAAATTCGTTTTTTTTTTTTCAAATATCATGCAGCACCAAAACACCATGGAGAATCGCTAAATCAAGCCCCACATCCTCTAAAACGTTTCCAAATTGAGCTCAGTACCGCAAGGCACTAGCCTTCGCCACCATCAATCAATCCGTTTCAAAATGGCAGTTGAATCAATCATCACAATTGCTCTTTATCCAGGCTGGAACTTCAATCGGCGTGGTACGATTTCGTCCAATCGTGGGGCGGCGTATTGTCTCAAGCTCGATAAGCTAACAACATCTTCCGGGAAGTGTAGAAATCCATTTCCAACCCAAAACAAAGATCCGCTCGGTCGACTGGCCACGAATCGAACCAATCAGCTGCCAGTTTCCAAACTGCACCCCCGACAAGCCAAACAGCATTCGTGGATGGGCGATTTTGCAGAACCTCGCCTGCGGCTCGGACCAATTTGCGCCAATTTCATAATCGAAAGCTATTTTAAACCAATTCAATTAACCCATCAATTGTCATTAGCAAAAGAGCCGTCCGTAATCGGAAACCTCGTACCGTCTCTGCAAGCTTAAGCAGAAAGCTCACCTAACCGATGTACTTCTTACTACTTGGTCAATTCTAGAACCGTAAAGCGGGGTAACATTGATCGGAATGTCCCTTCTTGTGAGAAGTTCAAATCAATGATTATCGATGAGATATTTTCTATGCGTCAATGGTGCTTCTTTTTTTCATATTCATAAGCTAATAATAATAAAGGTTTTTGAATGTACCAATGCAATAGTTCACTATTTGACGTTTGAACGGTCCTGTGCTATTTACGTGACCATGGTAACGAGTGAATTCGGCACCGCTCAATCGTCAAATTCGTGAACTTGTGCATTGGTCCATAAATAAATTTTGTTCATGCGTGAGTTTTTGAACTCTGCTAAACATTTCATGACAATGTGTCTTTTACTAAAAAAAAAGTGGCAACGTCGGAAACGATTCGATTCTCAAAATTTGCATATATATTTTAAATTAAGCAAAACAAATTAATTAAAGATAACTTTACATAACTCGATTTTGAAGGGACCATTGAAGTGAGGAGGTATCGTGTATAAAGAAGTTGAATAGAATAAGCTTGGCCTTCAGTTTTGGCTTCAGGGCCTCTGAATTTAATATATAACGACATTGTCCATTCAAATAATGACATTTTCCATAAATATCCAATTAACTGATCAATGTTACTCCACATTACGGTATCTAAGGCACAAGGGGTCGCTAAGTGGATTTGCACTTCAGCACAAATGGATACACTCCGCACATTATGCTATCAACAAACCGTCCTCGCCGATGCTACTTCTGACATTATTGCTGGCTGTGGCTGAAACAGACACTTGGGACCCATAAACGGCCCAAAGAGGCTTATTCACGGTTCACAGATCTCGACATTATGGATGTCTAAATCTACCAGGTAGATACATCCTCTCCTACTGCCCCATCAGCTCTCGGTCGATACACCTTTGGGTTTATTTGTGCAAGAAAAGAGGTGATCAAGTCCTCCTCGTTGTTAAATCCACACCGCTTTCGGTCTAGTTTGGATTAAATCACCCTTCTCTGCGCGGAAAGTCGCCATACAGCTAGTCAATGGACGCGATATGGCGATGAACAGTCGGGATGTTATTTAATCCATCTGAAGATGCTGCCGATGCCTTACACTTATGTTTATGTTTACGTTTCCATTGAGGTGAAGCGGCTCTCTATATTGGATGTGACAGCGGTTCTTGAATCATGCTCCTCGGAGCACTTGGTGCTTCGTGAAAACTTGCCAAGTGCTCTATGGCAGTTCTAAGATGTTTACTGGTTCGATTAAATATTGCTTTTCGCCTAACAATACACTTTATTTAATTTGCATACTAAACCAGGCTTTCCAAGGGAACAAAACAATACTTTCCTATAAACATTTCATCATTGAGAGTAGATTATTATATCAAAGAAAGCATATCAGGTTCTCGATTAAAAATTAACAAATATTATTTTTCGTGTGAATTATAGAATCTATTCACCCGAACTAAACATTTCTGATTTGAAACGGAGTCGCGATAACGAACAAGTGCACAACGCAACAGTTTTATTTTCAAAAGTGCTCCGCGAACCAAAAAAGTTTGAATCACCCTTGCGCCATTATGAATACGTTTTAAAACCTGCAGAAATAATTTACACGGGGTGTTTGGCAGAACAATATTATCACAATAAAATAGGCATCGCTAAATCTTTCACCATTAGACAATATAGGGTTTTAGCTTCCATTTGACGTGTTCCCCAAAAATATCCACCGAGGGATCCCTAACATTTTTTTGTACAAAATTTGTGTTCCTTGAAGTACATTATTTTCAAATATAATCATGATAACAGGCAGTTTTTTTTCTCTCAAGCTCAATGGTAGCCCAAATTTCAAATAAAGGAATAAAGATATATAAAAATACATGTTGTAATGGACATAACTGTCCTATGTGATCTTGTGGATTAAATGTGCCAAAGGACACTTAGTCGTACAGTGGACGTACACGCTCAGTTGAGTTCAACTAATTTTCATTCTTTTGCCGAGATCCACAAGACCGATCATTAAGCAAATTATTTTTAACTGACTATGTGAACTGAAATCAAGTTTGTTTAAAGCAGCACCGCTGACATCAATCGTTACTTTTACTGAGATGTCAGCAAACGACCTTTAATCGAGATTTGCACAGCTGAGGCATTTTGATTTAAGTGTGTGTTTGCTTCTAGCGTATATCTGTTTCTTTTCATGGTTGGAATACATGAACTTTCTCTTTCTTCTGTCTGGAATTACACCCCTATTGAGTCAAAGCCAGCTTCTCAGCTTATAATTCCTCGGTTACTCATTAACAGAGAATTTGCTTCGTCAATAGTTTATTATTGATTTTTTTATATTGTACGCAAGAAAAATATTCTCAACCGATGAGATCAAACCAACCATCCTGAAAAAAATAACGTTATTCATAACAATTTCACGTTGGCTTTTCTTGAATTACATATTTCAGTGGTAAATTCCGTACAAATTCAAGCTGAAAACTATTGATACGAAATAGTGCTCTTTTAAACCATTTTTACACATCAATAAAACCTGCTACAGTGTTAATATACTCATATTTTTCACAATTACACAAAGATGCTTGGTTTACTAGTTTGATAGTAAGCCATCAGTCAGTTGAAAACTGTTATTTATATGATATAATGGTTGACTGCCGTTCTACGCATATTTGTGCCGTGGTTTATAAAATTTACATAGAACATGGGACAAGTAAGCGCAGAAAGGCAATTGATTTTAATTGACCGTGGCAAGTGGAACATATAAGTAATTCAGTAAATTTTCCAAAAAATGTTCAATTCCAAATATTTTATTTTGTGATAGCAAACAGGGTGCGCCATCATTTGTGTTGGTGTGTGAACATTGAATAACTTTGACACTTATTAACCAATCGATTTGGTTTGACATGTTTTGGAAACGTCAATTCAGTACAATTTCAACTATGAATAACTTTACACCGAAAGAATATGCCAAAGTAGTGACTCTTTGAATTGAAAATAGTCTTGCAGTTGTGTTAACTCAACTTTTATATCTTTGAAAATATTGTGGACAACAGGCAACATTTGAGTTTTTAAATAAGCAAAAATGCCACATTTGAGGATCAGAAAATCTATTTGACATTCAAGAAACGCCATTCCATGACCAAGTAGTAACAGTTCGGATTAGCGTTCGCGCAAAAAAAAAAGTCATTGAGTCATTTTTTACAAAGTTATTCAATTTTCTGCTCATGTGCGCACGAATGGGAAGGTAACTTTTCGAGATATTGAAACTCTTAGAAGAATGTCTTTAAAATCCACTATTAATTGCAGTTACTCTGCTCTGCGGGACAAGTGGGACACATGAACATGAAATTTAACTTGATTATCTACCTCATAATACATACCATTGCCATTAATCACATAATTATCCATATTTCATGTTGAAAACATATATTATATTATCAATCTAAAAGGAGTTTAAAATGGCAAAACTTTTTTTTTAAGTTTTGATTGAACAGGGCATATCTTTCACTATATTTTTGTTAAATTTTGAAATCCTATGTTAAGAACCACAACATAATGTCAATACTATTAAACAAGACTTTGGATTGTCACTAGCTCCGTGGTGCCCCAATAAAATGTTTTATGAGGATTTTCGAAGCTTTTTGCTGAAGCTTGGGGTGTAGGGCGATCAAGCATATTTCATTCCCTTTCGCAAGCTGTTGTAATATTGATCAATTCTACTTTGTATCAACTTCATAGTAAACCATAACGGACAGTAATTTATGGAATTACGGTTCATTAGCAAAGAAAACTCTCAATTAATAACAAAGTGCTCAACGAACTCTAAGTTGGGAAGTAGGCTTTGCTCCAGCAAAGGTGTAATGCCAGGCAGAAGAAGATAAATTTTATGTATTCTAACCATGAAAGGAAACAGTGCTCGGATCGATATACTTCCACAGTACGAATTAGTGTCTAACAGTCAAACTTCCAACATATCTAATAGAATAAGTGCCCTATGGCTTATTAAATCCTCAAAATCACAAAGGACATTTTTGTTTTTTTACAAAATGAAACTTAATAGATATGTATGTATATTTATTTTATGAGCTTTTGTTTGGAATTGAAACTTTTATCGAGCTTAAGACCAATGAAACTGTCTTTCACAATTATTGCATCAAAAATCTTTCCAAAAAGCAACATTTTAAAGAATCTAAAAAAAATGTAATTTAATAGGAGTTTCGGTAAACTGCGAAATTCCTATATGTATGGTTCCTGATTCCTAAAAGTCCATCAGGAATTCCTTAACAAATTTTCAAAGTAATGCAAAAGTTTCCATTAAATTCATAAAAATCTAACATTTTCGCTTTAAACATCTACAGTACTACAAAAATGTCGATAATAGACCTTTCAAAAAAGTTTGTTTGTAATTTCAAGAGGTAGGAAAAAATGGGTTCAACATCAATATGTTCGCCATAGTATCATAAAACTTCGGAGTTTAAAACAAAGTATTATCTAAGATTCTAGTTACAAACACTTTCAGTAAAAATTCCTTCCGTTTCTACACCAATCATATTCTACTATAAAAGACGTAGAAAAAAGAACAAGAATTTTTGTAGTATTTTTTTTCTGTGTGGTGCATTGTCCCAGATAGCCGTAGCGGTAAACGCGCAGCTATTCAGCATGACCATGCTGAGGGTCGTGGGTTCGAATCCCACCGGTCGAGGATCTTTTCGGGTTGGAAATTTTCTCGATTCCCAGGGCATAGAGTATCTTCGTACCTGCCACACGATATACATATGCAAAAATGGTCAATCGGCAAAGAAAGCTCTCAGTTAAAAACTGTGGAAGTGCTCATAAGAACACTAATCTGAGAAGCAGGCTTTGTCCCAGTTGGGACGTAACGCCAGAAAGAAGAAGAAGAAGATTGTCCACAAATTTTAGAAACTGCGGTAAAATTCTTGAATTTTACCACAGGGGAATTAAGCATTTTTTTTTTGAATTATATTTAAGCTGCAATTGTTCTAAATAAATACCTGCAAAGCTCTTTTAAACTTTCCTTTGCATGTGTTTGAAATCTGATACGGTTTGATTTGTCGAGGAATTTGTAAGGCAGTCCCCAATACATATTGCGATATTGGTGGAGTAGTTTTTTAACCAAAAAACTGGAGAGTGAATAAACTTTCAAATTGTATTTATGAAAGAATCTTGAGATTACCATTAGCAAAAACAGGGAAATAATTGCTAGAACCTGAAAGAATACTTGAAGGGACTTCAGCAGATTTTTTTTTATTATTTCAAGATCGAATCATAGAATCCTAGTAAATTTGGTGAAAAATTTCTTCAAAAAATCCCAAAAGAATCGTTAGTGCGGTTTACAGAAAAAAAATATCTGGAAAATGCTTGGATGAATCTTTGGTAAATTTCTCGGAAGAATCTTAGAGAAACAATTTTTAAATTCTCTAAAAAATCGCCTAACAAATAACTCAGGAAATGATTAAATATTTTCGCGGAAGAGTTTTTGAAAAAAAAAACAGCTGAATGAATTCCGCTGGTAATTTTATAGAAATATTTAAAATCTTCAAACCTTTCTTAGTTGGAAATTTTCTGAAAAAAAATTCTAGAGTTTTTAGGGAATTGCTACTTGATTTAAGTTATATCTAAACAATAAGTATATGTGAAACACTAAAGAGGGATTTGCGGAGAGCTTCTCTGAGAAGTTCTACATAACATTTTTCCAATTGAATTATTTTTAATTGCTCATTAAGTAATTCCTGGAGTCGTTTAGTTGTTTGCAGGAAGTTAGAATAATTTTTGCTGCTTTTTTTCAAACAATTATGTAGAAGAACTTAATAAAGAACTTCAAAAGCAAAGTTGAAAAAAAAGTTTGCGAGCTCTCTAAAGACTTCGTGAAATGTATTCTTGCTTGGTGATCCTGAAGACATTTTTGATGAGACTCCTAGAATTTTTTGTTCTATTTTTTGGAAATCCCTGGAAATTCTAGCTTTAAACTAACATTTGGAATTTATGTGTAATAAGTACCTTAAGTATACGATTATACTTCTATGCCCAGGGAAGTCAATTAAATTTCCATTACGAAAAGATCCTGGACCGACCGCCCAGTAAACACACCATCGTATATGATGGTATACAAGAGTACAAAGGTGAAGGCGATATATGTACATCTTGCATGCAGCCTTATGGCGCATGTACGTATATCGCCTCCACTTTTGTACTCTTATACGCTATCGTATACGAGTTTGTGTTCACTGGGCGGGATTCAAACCCAGACACCTTCAGCATGGCTTTGCGTTGTAGCCGCGGACTCTAAACGCTCGGCTAAGGAAGGCCCCAATTTGGAAACTATCTTTAAGGCAATTCCGGCATTGAAAGAGGTAAACAAAATATTATTATTTGCGAAAAAGCTCAAAAACTTGCTATGCAGTTTGAAAGCGCGCACAATGTTTATTAAGGACTACGTCCAATACAAAAAAGTCCAATATAAAATCTTCCTGGGAACGTTTTCGGAAATTCCTGGGAGACTGATTTGGAAGAATTGAAAAATTCGAAAATTCCATAAATTAGCTTATCATTCTTAGTTGATATATTTTACAAATGTTTTCAGTTGGCATATTTTCCTAACAAATAGAAAAATGCCTTGGTAGTACCAATTTGCAATATGCCTTGATTTTGAAATTAAAAACCCTTAAAAAAAAGTAAAAATTGCGTCAAAACAGGCAACTGCGTTTTCAGTTCAGCGACCCGGATCGTTTTAGGATTTCTACTCTCGTACAGTACACGAACGGAGAATTCGTTTTATGCTGTTGGACAAAGATTGCCTATGCTGTGGGCAAATGATAAAACGGAACACAGCTAATTCCTTGAAAAGGCACAATACAAGTGTCCGAAACGTCGGATGTAAGCAAAAATCCGTTTTGAGTTTATTTAAGACTGAAAGCCATAACCTCAAACATCAGCATAACAGAGTGTTGCTTAACACTGAACACCTAGTTATAAAAAAAATAATTGTAATGTTTGAATCGATACTAATAAAGGAACTTAAAAACTTGTTCGACTGAAAATATTGACCTAATATTTGCATATCAATTTGAACTCTTAACACTTCATAAAACGTATTTTCTGCAGGTTTCAAAAAGATGCACTTGGGTGGTAAAAACTTCATTTCATTTTGCTACGGTTGGGCATTTTGCGATCATCGAATTGGTACCTATCCAATTCCATCCAACTTTACGCGCTAAATGCCCATTAGATGAACGCCCGTTTTTGGCGAATCAAAACCGTTTCAATTTACTTTTCCTTTCAGACATCCCACACCCGCTGTTAGGTACCCACTGTGGCTCGGTATATGAGAAGCGTTCACGATTGTCGGCGGCGCGAACTACGCGGACGTAAACCTCTGCTACCGAAAATAAACATTTTCACGCAAATCAAAACTATTGTTGTTTTCACCCGGATTTCTAGGTTACTAGTGCAATGGTCTCGAGTAATGAGTCTTGATTATTTTTCATTGCGCGAATCAAATCTGCCCGTTGTGGAGGTTCGCCACACTACACTCACTGTGGGAAAAACGAGGGGTGCCGCTTAGGCAGTGCATAAATTTTGCTACATCGCCACACAGGAGTTGTTTGGATCTATAGTGTTCAAAATTATGGTCTGCCTCAAATGATCTTCTTATTCATAAGAAATGGTTATGGTTTAATCCGTATCAGTTGTTTATTGTATCGGTTGACTAATAAATATGTTGATTATTTAAAATTGCCTCAAACATGAATAAGTTGGTAATTTTAAGAAATATTCGTGCAAAAGCTATTATTGTGTTCACGAAGAAAAGTTGTAACAAAAAGATATATTTTTTTCACAATATTTATCACAGAAAATAGATTACTCTCAATAAATAATGAAAATATATGTAAAGATCAATGAAAGACCTTATGAAATTTTTGAATGTTTTTTTTGTGGCTTTTTACAAAATTTTAATTTTTCGAGTTTAAAATAATAAAATCACTCCTCTGTGCATCGGGCCGACCATAGTTATAGTCATAGTCGCTCGCGAATGATGGTAGGTAGATGTTCCTGGATAGCTCGTAAAATCATTTATTATTCGCCGCTGTTTACACGGCTGTGACTAATTTGTGGTGACCACGGTGCGGCACGACTGGAATAATGGCCCATAGCCGAACGCTTATTGAAACCGTAACATTACGGTAATTCACATATATACATTATTTAATGTGACGCCTTGAGTGGGATGGAATGGGCAAAAAGTCCGGAAATAGGCGCCTGATGAATGCGGGAATGCATAGTGATAACTTTTTTATGCATCTGCAGAGGTATGTGGCTGTAGCTAATGGGCCTAATTGGAGGATGAAATTATCGTTAAACTTGTGATTTTATTAGTTGTCTAGCTTTGAGGGAAGTGAAACTAGGCGATAAATCAGTCAAAGATATAGCTTTCAGAGCATATATAATACTAATGGGGTTCACATTGTAGCGTCTGATGAGTGCTCCAAAGCAGCAAAAATCAAATACTTTCCTATCAAGCATCTCGGTACCAAGTTAATATGGTTGTCTCTGTTTCTACAGGCAACCATGTACTCATTAATCGATTTTTATAGAACAATTATGAATCAGGAAGTAATTTTTAAAAAACTTGGTTCATCAAGAAATTTTGAGAATTTTGGAATAATTTAAATGAAAAGCTGTTTGTTCTAAATAAGAACTCAAGATTTTGAAACAAATAAACGAAGTGAACTGTGATTTTGAAAGAAAGCTGGCGATTTCTAGCGATTTAATACTTATCAGGCGACAAAAATATTCAAAGACTTTTCCAGGAGTTGCTACAAACTAGCTTTCAGTGATTCTCCATGATGAAGATGAATCGATGATATTTTTATCGATTGATTACCAATCAATCAAATTTCCAACATTCACGGTTGTCTGATTCGT
The DNA here is from genome assembly GCF_002204515.2 of Aedes aegypti. Taxonomy (NCBI): domain Eukaryota; kingdom Metazoa; phylum Arthropoda; class Insecta; order Diptera; family Culicidae; genus Aedes; species Aedes aegypti. The sequence goes on along the minus strand of NC_035109.1, from coordinate 129,711,492 downwards.
TAGATGTGTATTCTTGAAATTTGCTGGTGTAGCTACGATTCATCTTCACCATTATATCATAATCATATAACGAATACTTTATAAATTTGTAACATCAATGGCATTATATTGACTATGAGATCGTTCAAGAATAAGACAGTCAATTCACTAGTCTAGGGCTATATTCAAAGATTTGTCTAAGCATTTATCCTCTTAGGGTTTAACTAGGAATTTCTTCAAAAACAACCATATATTTTTTTTTCCAAGATTTCTTCAGAAATATTTGTAAGCATTCGTGCAGGGAGTTCTCTAGAGATTACTCAGTTATTTATTCACGCTTGTAAGTTCCATCTTGGTTTCATTAGGAAACTGCTTATCCACCACAAATGTCCTTTAAAAACAAGTCATGGTTTTACAATCAGTGAACTTTAAATACAGTTTAAGGTCTCTAGGTTTAAAATCTTGATTTAAATGACGGTGTTGGTGTTCTAATGGCTATCGCTTCTGCTTTGCTTTGGGTTCAATCCCAGGCCCGTCCCTTTCACATATTTGTATCATTCTTCCTAATAGCTGTCTTTCTCTATCTCTCTGCGTCATTATTGCGCAAACATCATCAGGACTATCTATCGCTAGAATTGAATATATCGACTTAACCGCTTACCACAGTGGTATCCATACGGTCGAATATCTCATCCATCACTAACAGAACACTCCTACTTCCAAAGTGGCTGTGGGAAATGCAGGAGATTCTCCGGTTTTCTAGTAACAACTGCTATCTAATTAACATTCCTTCCTCTCCCCGTTGGACATAAGGACGTGGCCGGCGCCGTTATCAATCTAGAAACGTCCAGGGTAGTGTGATTGTACATTGAAGATGAGAAAAAAGCTAAAACCCTAGCTGCATCTGTGCATAAAATTTTCATAAAATTTCTCTACAAATTTATCCAAAGATTCTGTCGAAAAATGATCTACGTCTAGCTGACTGGCCGTTATATGAACAGATTATCGCAGAAACTATCCACCCAAAGATCGAGTGGGATGTAGCAAGCTTCACCGAAAAAGTAATGGCAGCAGCGACTAAGTCCATCCCGCGGACAAGTGGGTGAATCAGACCGAAAGCGGTACCGTGGTGGTGCCCTGAGGCAAAAGCGGGAAAAGCGGTGAAAGTGTCTTCGGTCGCTCCGACGTCTACAGCAGTTCAACCCAGATCATCCCGAAGCGTTGGCGCAATTCCAAGCAACAATAGCGGAGGCACCAAAGGCAATTAAAGAAGCGAAGGAGCCTCGCAGTGAAAATCTCTTCGCACAGCTCAACGACAGAGCTGTGGAGCATAGTTAACACATTGCGTGAAAATCGGCAAAACCGCTCAGCTGTGCGCTAACAGCCTAACGGTTTCACGAACATCCCCGAAGAAGTAGCGGAAGAACTGGCGACGTACTATGGCGAAAGATCGGCGACGTCTAGCCACCCTGCATCCAGATGGCGAAAATGGCAGCTGAGAGTAAGTTTCGTCTAATACAGGCTAGCCAAAGTTTCTTTGACAGCTGCTACGGATTGATCCGATTTACTTTGTACGAGTAGGGTGATGTGCTAGTAGTCATCGTATTAAGCATTGATCAGTGAGAACTTCAATTTCCCCAGTATTGCAGTGAATGATGCTGATACAAACCGATGCCAAACAATTCTTTCTCAAAACGGCTTTAGCATTGTACAATAACATTTTGATAAATCTTGATCTCTTTTTGGAAATAATACAAAGAAAATGCATCTTACCGTATTCTCAATCCGTCGTATCGTTTTCAACTCCGTCGCAATCAGTTTCCAGATTCGTCTCACAACTTACGGCTCACTGTGGTATTGAGTGGTTAAAACACAACATAATAAACATATCAACTCTATAATAAAATGTTTTACTAGAATTTATAGATCTACGGGCATCTCCCTCCATTCCTTCAGCATGATGGAATACACTAATTTCCTTTAAAATCAATTGTTCGTCATCAAAATTCAGCCCAAACATATGAACACAATTCCTTTTGACCGTACAATTATGGCATTTGCTCACAGTACAACGAAAACAACACAATCAAAGGAACCGTATTTTTACGTCGAGCGTCGCGCACACATTGATGCGCACATTTTTTTTTTAGTACGACGGATTGAACTTTGTTTACATTCTCAATTATACGCGGCGCTTGAAGAAATTTCGTAAAATTTGGTGATTTATTGAAGTTTTACGGCGTGTGATTAGACTGAAATCCTTCAGTGAAGAAGTACGAAGGTTTTCCATAGTGAGAATAAGTGCCCGGCGAAGTAAGTCACCCACGGGGGCGGGAAGAAACTTGTGTTGGAAAGTGGTGTGGCTCAGTCGATCGCTAAGCATTTCTCTCAAATCGTGTTCGTCCATGCGATTTCGGTGAAAAAGTGCAAAGTGGATAATTGAACTGAAGTTATTTACCGAAATACAGTAGTTTTATTGCATTTTTGGAGTAGAAGTGTACAAACCATATCAGTTTTCACAAAATTACACTTGAATAATGAATCTATGTTCAGGTAAGTTGGAATATCTGCCGTAGTGGAACATTTAAAGTTTTATACGACGAATAGTAGCGATTACGACGAAGTAGAACAAAACCCTATACGGGACGAAACAAAATGTACATATGAACTCATAAAATAGCGTTTTATGCGAGGAAACTCATCGATGAAACGATTTCATCCACCATTTAGTGCGGATGTGATGCAATTTATATGAGTAAACGACTTTGTTCGTAAACTGTTATGCGACTTCTGGTTGTCTGAGAGGTACCGACATGATAAGGTACCCGCTGCTTCAACGTCTTCCCGCATCTGTGAAGTTTGTACTGCTGGAGCTGATGGTCAAAATCTGGCGCAGCGGCGAGTTTCCTGACGGAATGTCTTCGCCGTTCCTATCACAAAACCGAACTGCCAAGATTCCGGTCCTGTTTCCTCCCGTCTTATCTCGCTTACCAGCTGCATGGCGAAGCTACTCGAGCGAATTGTCAACCGCCATTTAATCAGCTAGAGCTGGAGTCGAACGAACGACTTGACAAACGTCAACACGCTTTCCGTGTAGGACGTGGTACCGATACGTACTTCGCCGAGCTGAAGAGGTCAATACCGAACATCGACGAGCACTATTTTATGGAGTCTGTGGATCTGTCAAAAGCATGCGACATCACCTGGTGGTAAGGTATACTTCACACTCTGAAATCATGGCATGATTTCGAACCATCTAGCGTAGCACGTATCAGCCTTATAAGTTTCACCGGAAAACCATGTTCAGACATTATATTTTACGGCTCATTTATTTTCACTGAACCGTACACTGTCTTGTAATCAATAAACAGATGTCGAGTGGCCTTTACGAAAACCAGCTTGATATTCACCGACGAAGAACTCCTCGAGAGGTCTATCAAACAGGATGTGTGGTAGTATTTTGTATGCCCAATTCCTCAGTAATTGACTAGGTCCAGTCTGTGCCTCTCTTGTAGATTGTGCATATAAGACCATCCAGCGAACCGGTAGGCATTTCTTCGTCCTCCCATACCTTCAGAAATACTCGACGGATCGTTCGGTACAGCTACTCACTCCCGTGCTTGAGAAGCTCGCCCGGAATCTCTTTCTTTCCCAGCAGGCTTACAGTTCTTCAACTCACTGACAGTCTTTTTAACCTGGACGTCGGTGGGTCCACAGCCTGACCGCCTTCATCAATATTCTCCCTGCTTCTCGCTACATTTCAATTGAGACCGTTCAACAACTGCTGAAAGTGCTCCTTCCACGTGGCAGTCACCGCCGTTTTATAGGTCAGCAAATTTCTTTATCGAACATTGCACATGACGAGCACCGGTAAGGAATTGTGCCACGCGCCTTTGACCATTGCGTAAAATCTCCGCATATCATTTGTTTGTGCTGCCTTTTTTCTGCGGTGGATTCGCTTTTCTTCGACTCTCACTGCCCTGTACCGCTTTCTGTTCTGTTGGGTACCGGCCACCAGCATACGGCTTCTGGTGACATTCTTCACGTCTGTCACTCTCTGGCACTCTTCATCGAACCAGTTGTTTCGCCTGTGTCGTTGACCAGTGCCAATCACTTATCGCGCCGTTGTTGTCACAGCTTCTTGGACAGGGTCCCATAAGGTGTCGACATCTCCAGAAACTTTGATTTTTTCCAACCTCTCGTCCAGCTATTGGCGGTACTGTGCATCTACCCCATACCTCGACAAACATTGGATAATGAAGCGCATCGATTTCTGGAACTCATAACACTGGATAACCGCGCCCGAATTTCATCAACAACGGGGGTACCGAAAGATCCTAACATCTATGACATCTGAGATGTGTCACTCATCAGTAAATGGTCTGTTTGGGAAAAGGTGATTTTGCGGATATTTTTGGGTGCAAAGTAGATATGTACTGCTGATTGCCATCCCTCTAGCAGCAGCGAAGTTACAATCCGCATCCATTATCATTGGTAACGGAATTGAGGCTTTCCATACCAATGACGGGTCGGAAGACGTCTTCTTTCCTGATCTGTGCATTTGCTTGACTATACTGAAATCTTGTTTTGGGCATTCTCCGTAGGCCTTATCTAGGCTCTCATAGAATTCATCCTTCATGTCATCGGCCTTATGATTCGATAGTGCATATATACTGAATAGAAGAACTTGCCCTTCATTCTCAACACACAGATCGGTTTCCACCGAATAACTCGCTTCATTTGCTTCCCAATCACTATAAAGCGAAATCCACTTTCTGCTCTGTCGCCGCCGCTGTAGTAGATGTGTGATGAATGATGTGAGATGAATTAAGTGTTGGCTATAGAATACATCGCTTGGAATTCTCGTTCTACGATTTTGGGCCAAAGTATTTCCTGAATAGATGTAACGTTCACGCCGACATTCCGTAGTTCACGAATCAGAAGACCAACACGCATAGGTTCATTTAAATTTCTCACGTTCCAAGATCCGATTTTTCAATCGTTGTCCTTTATTCGTTGCCGAGCCTGTTGCGCGTGAAATCAATCCGCTTGCTCTACTATTGCCTTTTTTTGGTTAGCGAAGAGTTTTTGATAAGCCACCTAACCAGTTCGAGCTACTTACATCGTGCTAGAGGGGCTGCCTTCTCGGTGTTGACACGATACAGTATTGTCCGTTTGTTCTTTACATGATGACCATGGCCATAGCTATCACAACCATCCACCTTTATCAGGGCTTTGGAGTTTTTTGGACTTGCTACTATGGTGAACCGTCATACGCTAGCGGTATTAAAATCTCTAGGGATACCCCTGGGAAAATCCTTAGAAGTTTCACCAGAGCTTTAGCAAATTGTGGAAGTATTCCAAAAAAGATCCCAAAGATCACTTTTGTATATTTCATAAGGATTTTTTTTTTTGGATTTGTTCTTATGATTGTTTTGCAAGTTTATCCTTCAAAAATTTATGAACAAATTTCAAAATAATGGGGGAAATGCTTGTTTTATTCCTGGAAGAATCTTAATGAGTTTGCAAAGAGTATGAAGTGGCATTTTTGCACGACCTAATAAAGTAATCAGAACAATCAATTCGTGAAGGAAGAACTGTAAAAACTGCTTTTCAAGTCTGTAGATAAATTTCTAAAAATATTATAATAATCTTCTTCTTGAAACACCCTAGATAAATTTTAAACAGAAATCCTGTCAAAATCGCCGGTTTAGTGTCTAGAGGAAACATTGAAAAAAAATTCGGAATAAATTCTTGTAGGAATCTCAACAGGAAATTTTAGAATATTCCTTAAAATAAACTATGGGGAGCTGGTTTGACCTTGGAAAGATTTGGGATCTGTAGAAATTTCGAGAGATATCATCATTGTATAATATCAAGGAGAAATCTTTTGTAGAGTAAAAAAAACGAGACAGGATTCTGAATGATTCCTGAAAGATATTTTGAAAAAAAAATCCTGAATAAAAATTTTAAGGCAATGCGCCGAAAGTTCTTTAACATATCTTCTTCTTTTTGCCATTAACGTCCTCACTGAGACAGAGCCTGCTTCTTAGATTAGTGTTCTTATAAGCACTTCTACAGTTATTAACTGTAGGGCTTCCTTTGCCAAAATTGCCATTTTCGCATTCGTATATCGTGTGGCAGGTACGATAAAACTCTATGCCCAGGAAAATCAAAGAAATTTCCATTACGAAAAGCTCCTGAACCGACTGGGAATCGAACCCAGACATCTTCAGCATGACTTTGCTTTGTAGCCGCGGACTAACCACTCGGCTAAGGAAGGCCCTATAAACATATTGATGAACCTATTTGCAAATGAGAGTATTTGCTAAACTTACTTTCCATCAAACACAAAACAAAGAAGTTACCAGATATGATAACCGAGAGTAAACTACAATGATGCTTCTTCCGCAAATTCGTTCACTTAGCCTGACTGCAATTTTGAGCCAAACAAAATATATTGGGCCATTGGTTTGCATCTTCCATGTTCCCACGGAACACATCCATCCACCTTCCGTACCAAAATACTTGGGAGGCCAAACGAGGTAAATGAAAATAATATCAACAATTAAAAGCTCCTAAACTGAGCTGAAAATTTCTCATCCTCATTAGGCAAAAAATAGAATCTAACCACTTTTTCCGTTTACGTAGAGCCTCACTTTTACGTGCCTTGTACCTACTCATAAAGCCCGAGAGGAGAGTACCGTTTTGGCTCGTATCCCGAACATTTCAAGTTACAGAGACTTTTTGTCTCTTTTTTTGAACATGACGAATAAATTGTATTCAAATGAATAATATCGTAAATAAAATCAACCGAGGTAGTCTTACTGACCTTAAACTAGACTCAATCGTTAGAGATAAATTGCAACTCCTAGAGTTTAAAATAGCTCTAAAGTAATACAAATTGAGTTGCAACTTAATTGACTGTCATTTCCAGGTAAATAGCTGGCACATATTATTAAAACATTTCAATAAAATTACCATAAAAAATACGAGTGTTTGAAACATGAGTCCGTTCAAAATTTGAGCCAAAACGGTAAATCAAGTATCATACCGCGCAGCCACACGTTGATCAAGAAAGATAAATAGCAATCAACTAATTGATTCCCTTTCTTCTCCTTCGGCATTGCATTTTGCCCCCTCCTCCCCCCTTGCAGGAAACCTTAGGAAACCTTCCGGTCTCTCGGTCATCCAGCGCGAGAGTTAGAAATATCGGCCCGACCACTAGTCAATGCAAGCCATTAGCGCATCGGGAGCTATTGTTGTATGTAGCCTGATTCAAGTTCCCGCTAAGCCGATTCGATACAGATGTCGATGGAAATTATCGGCTCCGTCTGACCCACTCGTTCGGGACCGTACAACTGTAGCCAGCCGTTTGCAGTCGGGGAAAACAACAATACACCTAAGGCCAGGGGCGCATCCAGGTAATCGAGCATTTGTTAAAGTTCAATTATAATAAGTACAACACCTTCTTATTCAAACTAGAACCAAAGAAAAACGTCTTCTTGGTCTTGGCATTACGTCCTCACTGGGACTGCTCCACAGCTTACTTTACCAAAGTTGCCATTTATGCATATCTAGTATTGCTGTATGCGTTTGAAATGCAAATATGAAATGCGGGAACACCAAACGCGGTAAGATTTTTAACAAAATTTGATTTTCTTTGCTGGGTTGGCGGTGATATGGATCATGGTTGCTAAGTATCCTTTGGTTACTTTGTGTTACCGCATTTGAAGTTCAGTTAGGCTGGATTTGCACGTCAAACGCAAACAGCAATAGCAGGTACGATGATACTCTATGCCCAGGGAAGTTAAGGAAATTTCCATTACGAAAAGATCCTGGACCGACCGGGAGTCGAACCCAGACACCTTCAGCGTAGCTTTGCTTTGTAACCGCGGACTCTAACTACTCGGCTAAGGAAGGAAAAACGTGCTAATTAGAAATAGAAAAAAGTTAGATAGCCATGTCACTTAACTGGTACCTGTCTTGCTCAAAACTTCATATTTAATCCAATCACATTTGGACAATCTCGATCAACTTGATCAAATCAGTGAGATTATTCTAGAAAATTCTGAAAAAAGTTGTTTTTATAATAAATTTTTGAGCTGTTTAAAACAATACCTAAATTGTTTTGTCACATTAAAAAATATAATCCAATAGCAGTTTTGTTGAGATTATAAATGGGCTGGATATATTTTCTGACTATTGACCAAAGACACATTAAAGACCTCCATGTCCCTTGCAGTTGCCCAAAATGTTATGGCTCATAAGGTAATGTAGAATGCCGTGTAAAGTGTACTGCAATCTGTCAAACTTGGGTAACTTTTGTACTACCGAGAGACCAAATGCAGTACTAGAAGTGGTACCCAATCTGAGCCCGAGTCGGAAGGACCTGTATTGACCCAATATGCAATATGATCTGTACAAATTTTCATCCTTAACACTTCAGTTGTCGCGCTGTTGTATTTTGTACAACACTGTTGAAAAAACATCGCTTGTCGTTCACAACAGAAGCGTGGTGGTTATGACGGCGGCAAACCGCGCGACGACTGGAAGGTCAAATAAGTACATACTGTTCAATTTTTGGTAATGTCTAGAAATTTGTTTTTTTTTTTCTTTTTTGACAAAACACATATACTTGGCACGGTAAAACGACATTTGGCAGTGACGTCATTCCAATCGCAAACTCGAACGAGTGTAAAAGAGAGCAAGACCTGTTCTCCTCTACCATCCTCAAGGCCACATGCTTGACGATAGGAATGACGACACATGTTTCGATGGAAAAGCGTTGTTTACAAGTGGGAATAGCCTACCTTGTTGTGTATACCGTTATACTTGGTACTCCATTTCGTCAATGCCTACTTTTGTCGAATGTTACAAATATGCGGTTATGGGCAGTTCTGTTTAAAGTGAGAATTTTCGATAGGGCATCATAATAAAATGGCATTAAAATGGAAAAAAATAACATATTTGGAGCACAACACTGTTATAGTTATAACAGAGACGAATAGAGACTGGTCGGGTTCAGATTAGGTACCACTTCTAATACTGCATGTTGTTCCTTAGTACTGCAAAAGATATCCAAGTTTGACAGGGGACAATTGAGTTAGAAGTTTTTGAAAACAATCCTTCCAAATTTCACATGATAGGAAAATATTTGAAGTATTCTTAGAAGAATCGTTTTTGTTAGAGTTTGACGTTTGTAAACTACCGACAACTAGTTTACATAAAATGAAAATCAATAGTTTTCGCATTGGGCGTTTATGTTCGCAGTACTATGTTTTAATTTGAATGTTGCACTTACTGTTTTGTCTGTGCTAAAATGTGTCTTAGGCAAAATTGTTCAGACGAGATCAATTGTATGTATCACAATCAAATTGAATCATTTTATTGCTGAGTGGCCTGATAATTTTGAACAATGATACATAAGCACAATTACAGTATTACAGTCGCCTCTCCACATCTCGATATCGAAGGGACCATTGAGATAGGGAGAGATCAAGACAAAGAACATTAATTTAATGAACACTAGATTGAAAATAACTCCGTTACTAGGAAAATAAAAACAAACAAATTTCATTTCAAGTTTCCAAATTGTTCTGAATCGCCTATATCTGGTCTAGTAACCTTTGATAATATTCATATCGACACATGGAGAGAAAATGGAGATATCGAGATAAAGAGGATATCGAGATATGGAGAGAGAAATCGTATGCGGAATGAAGGGACCGAAGCAATCATCGACATAGTGAGACATATAGAGATGTAGAACATAGAAATGTGGAGAGTCGACTGTATAAGCGACCATTCCAGTGTTCATCTTGCACACTAATGTCCTGGTGATATTTGAAATTCAATGCAATCTGAGTAAAACTTCAAGCCTAATTTCTTACAAACTTTGATAATGATAAACATAAAACTTGTTCAAAATATTATATGATTTACAATAAAATCTTTATGAGTCGATGTTCTTTTGCTCGATTTGGAAAACATTTATGCTCTGAAATTGGGTACATAGTTAGGGCATTTCATTCTTCTTCAAGTATTTGAAACGCAATCGCCAAATTTTATACTGATGCTTCTATATAACACTAATATTGCTCAAAATGTCAATATATATTTTCAAGTCAATTGTTATAAAGGAATTTCCAATATTATAAAGATGTAATAAAAATAACAACATATGTTTCAGAAAGAAGTGTTGCTACTTGAAAAATTTAAAGTGCAGTCCTTTTTCTCATACAAATTTAAATAATTTAAACTTTGCTGCTTAACTGTGAATATAACCATAGGGGGTAGCTCATTCACAAAGAAATTATAAAAGAATTTGTAAGAATCTTGATAGCAACAATTTTGAAACCCTTACCTATTTTTGATATATTAATATATTAATATATTTAATATATTTTTGGGGATTACTTTAACGTTCTTCGGCGAAACAGAATATTTTGAACAAGTTTAATGAGCATCAGCTACACCTTAGCAGTCAACACATATTAGCCAAAGACACCACCCTTCTTGCCAATTAATTTTCAATTAGGTTTTTCACCGCCAGAAACACATTGTTCTGCTAAACAACTTTGCCGAAGGCACGTTACTTCTAGCTTATCAGATTAATCTAGAGATATAGAAAATTTGAAAAAATGTGCTACTAGCATCATATATCGCAAAATCTCAATTAGAAGAAGATAGATCTGCTGAATACCTTTATCGAAAACACCAACCTTCTAGGTTGGACAAACAGACTTAACACTTAAATTATTTTCATCGTATTGCGAAATAGCGCTCAATTCTAATATTTGGTAGATGGCTAACGGGTCATTTGCCACCCTGAGGAAGAATTACCAATCAAATTTTTCACCGCAACATAGCCCTTGATCTGCTGAAAAACGTTGTTGAAGACACCAACCTTCTAGCATATCAAAATCTCGAGAAACAACTTTTCCGAAGACACCAACATTCAAGCTTATCGGAATCTTGAGTTATAGAAGATTGAAGAACATTTGTTACATGCGTCGCCTAGCGGATAAATTTCCAATCAGATTTGTCACAGTCCTTGCCCTGCCTAAAACATTGCCGAAAAAACAAACCCTCTAGCTTATCAGAACCTCGAGATATAGAAGATTGATAAAATAAATTGTTACTAGCGCCACCTAGTGGATGAATTCCCAATCAGGTTTATCATTGTCAGATAATCTTTGAGCTACTAAACACTTTGCCAAAGACACCAATATTCTAGTTTATAAGGTTCTTGAGATATAGCCAGTTTTAGTACCCCAAGACAATCCCAACCACCTGTACCATATTCTCAATTTCTTCGGACCACAAATAAGAAGAGGACATGAACTTTTCATAAACACTTTTAAGTTTTATATTAGTTAATAGTCAAAAAAGAGATCAGTGCGAATGTTAAAAAAAGATACTACACGTTAATGCTTCCAGTGTTTGCCCTTTGAAGGAAGCACCACACTAGACAACGGACTAGCATGCAACGCCCAGTGGCACAGTCGGAAAACATTCCTCTCGAAAAATTTTCGGCCTGAGGCGGGAATCGAACCCACACTCCTTAGCACGATGCGGCTAAATGGCTTGGTGACACTAACCGCACGGCTACGAAGTCCACAGTGCGAATGTTTTCGACAACGAAAACATACATTTATTAGCACGTAGCCAAATTTTACCCAACGCCGACCCTGCACATTGATCCGGCGTTAGATTGAAGAGCCGGGACTAACAACACATAAAACCTCACACACGCTGCTGCTGGTGCAATGGTATCCACTCTACCGTACCTATCCACACCTCATTGCAACCCTCAATATGGCTTAGCCTCTCGGACCGGACCGGAGATACAACAACAGCTCTCGATCAGCCACATACTGTTAAAAGGTAATAGCCATAATCTGCATACAAGTGAGAAATGCAAAATGGACTTTTTCCATTCTCTCTCCCCAATTGGCACTCTGTTCGATGGATGAAAATTGGGGAAAATATAATCAAGGCCTAGAACAGGACACCAATATATTTTGAAAAGTAAATAAAATAATTCGAAACAAGCTATAACTGAGTATAAACAAGCAATACAAAAAATACAGGATAGAATTTGAGAATCAAATATTTTCCAAAAAAAAAACTGCAGAAATGCAATACAATATTAGAACTTTTCGAAAGAAAAATAAAAAATTGCGCTTAAAATTTCATGAATAGTATTAATTTGTTTACAGTTTTTTTTTTTTAATTTTTAATGTCTTATTTTTGTTTGCTTTTATTGATGTTTTCGAATTTCTAAGTGTTTAATTTCAATGCAGTATTGAAAATTTCTTGATTCATTAGAGCAATATTTTTTCTGGAAACATTATAAAAATAGTACTCATTTTTTTTAGTGATAATTTCAAATTTCCTAATGCTAATTTCAAAATTATTATTGCTTATCAATATCGATTTACCATTAGTGAATATATTTTTAGTGCCTTTTTAAAAGAATATATTTTAGTGCTAATTTTCCATAAATTAAGAGCGTTCGCCTTCTTTAAATGTTTGTTAACTTGGCTGCCGATGCACAATACGCTTGTCTGAAGGCCGAAGGCGGTTGGGTGGAGCTCGAGGGTGGTCCCTGGCAATGTAGTGCGCGGTTGTTTTATTGTTGAGAGGTGAAATAATGCGGAAGTGGCGTACCTTTTTTTTTCTTCCTATCATGTACAAAAGCGGGATTAGTGCTGATTTGTTTGCTGTAATATGTGGGAGTGTGCAGCACTGGTTGTCTGCGCTAGGATTTATTGTCAATAATTGATATCGGACCAGATCCGTGTCAGTTCCCGCAGATATGTGTGGGGTTTTGCATTGAAATTGTTCCTCGTGTTTATCGAGCAGCGTTGAATAAGGCCATTCGATGGCGATATCATATTTGCGCCAAAGTTTTACACATGAGTATTTCTATGGGATCATAATCCTTCCATATGAAGCTTAATTTATAAGTAATTATCTCATCTCTGCAACTTTCTGTAATTATTTAAAATGTTTGCATGAGGTATAAAGCTTTAGTTCGCCAACTTTAACAGTATAATTACAGATAAAAGTTTCGTGTGTTTTCATCACTTAAGTTTCTGTGGGGTGTATTACAGTAAATCCATCGAAAACATCAATTAGTCCTCTAAATACTGAGGATCTCTTCAGTATCGCCATCCAAACACTTTTCAGGTAATTTTTCAAAAAGTTTTCTCACTAGTTTTTCTCATATGACAAAGTTTGTTATCATTGGATTTCTACTGAATTTCCACAATGAAATCTTTGATGATATTTGTAACAGCGCGTTCAAAACAACATCTCATATTTTGACACATTTATCTACTAATAGGGCTGGTAGTGGCCAGACAACAAAATAATAGTGACCTTAGTGACCAAAATGACCCAAAACTGACCTAAAAGTGTCTTCAAAACAATAAGGATTAGTTATTCAAATGACTAGTAATGAAAATAAGTTCTATATGGATATAGATCAACCTACATATTAGATGAATTAGGCATCTTGAGAATTGAAATAATTTGATATTTTTCTTAACAGTTTTCTGTCCAGGACAGTGTTGATAGACTCACACTCAAATCTCAATCAATACGCTTTCCCGTGAGAGCAAACTTCGCAAATCTCACGCTTGAGATTTTGAAGCAAAATCGCTCAAACAACTCAAACCGTAAAAAATGATTCAGTCGCAAAACCCGTCGAAAATTCGTGAAACCCGAACGTTGTTGTCTACGTTAGAAAGGATTACTAAAATTTTACCAGACTAACAAGAAATTATTGCCGTGTTGAGTAAACTGTGGAAAAACAAGACAATGAGTCAAACAGATGAGCCAACTCATCCATGATTTTTTGACTGCTGAGTTGCGTGATTGCCGACTCATGCATGCAAAATCTCAAGCGTGAGCTTGAGCTTGAGCTTGATTGGCCGCCCGTGATTGCTACTCCAGTATCGCCAGATCAGCTGCACTTACACAAGGAACCAACCAGATGACTGCTTGGGATTAACAGAAACCCTCAGTGTATAAGTGCTGGTGATCTTCTATTTTTAGGCAACAATGGTACCTGCCACGTCAGAATGCAGACCAATGAGGGGAAAGGGAAGGAGTTGATGATGCATTCAACTAGCTCCCACGGTAGACCGTATATACCACTGCGTCTACGCCAGTTTATGCAGGAAAGGGGGAAGGGTGGGGTAATTTTTATGGGAGATGCTTGCTGATTTGGTTAGCAAACTGCATGTAAGCCTATGCATGCTATAAAACGTTTGACTTTTACTGTGCGCCCTGTTTTCAAGTTGTCCGTGAGAGAGAGTGAGACAGCACCAACACACGGCGCACAGTAAAAGTCATGAGAACAAAAGAATTTATGGCGCGTACAGAGGCTCATGTAGCAGGCGTAAGAAAAGGCGACCTATTTTGATGAATGAATGGAAGCCTAGGGAAACGGTTTATCTCTGTCCGTCTCGGGTTCTAGCTATGGAGCTATGGAACTGTGATAGATCAACTGTGATATATGAAGAGTGGTAGATAGAAGGAAATGAAAGATACAACTATAAAGTACAAGGAAAGGGACGGGCCTGGGATTGAACCCATGACCTTCTGATTATGAAGCAGAAGCGGTAGCCATAAGACCACCATCCCCGTCATGCATGAAAAATCTCAAGCGTGATTAATGAGAAATTGAGTTTTTCTCAACACTGGCCCAGGATAAGACTTAATTGCCATACATGGTCAAAAAAAATGGCGCATTGGAAATTTCACTGTCATTTTTACGAAACGATTATTAGCTTGGATTTGGAAAAAGAAAACATAGGAACTTCATTCGCAAAAATAAAATTATGAGACGGTCATATTAATTTACCGCTATATTCGATTTTATCAAAAAAGCTGATTTTTCATGGTGTTCGCGACCACCGTGTTTAAAAGTATTTTCATCATTGGAAAGCTGAGCTAGTTTTACACAAAATATGAAAAAGCAAAGGTGTATGTTTGATTTTTTCAATTGTAAGTTATGTGCAATTCTGTAAAACATTTTTTTATCGCGCTGGTGCAATTTGCGGTCATATAACGGTGCGAGGTTCTATGAGCAGGCAGGTTAAGATTCCTTCTATAGCCGCAGAATGTTCATTGGTAATTTAATCAGCAAGATTGTCAGATACTGGTCCTGGTCTTCCCCAAAATGTATTCAAATATTTTGGCCACAAAATTTAAATCATAGTCGTTTTCCAGGTTTTGCTAGAATCTTCTCCAAAACTTCTACCAGAACATTATACATTTTCCGTTGGAAAAGTCAACGAGAAATTTACCTGAATTTTTCAAGCAAATTAACCACGAATCTCTTCTTTCTTGACATTTAATTTACAAATCACACTATACTTGTCATTATAATAACAAATTTATTTTTCTTTCTGTTTGTGTTTGAAAGCCTGTCCCAGCTTTTAATTTTATAGTCAACAAATCACTCAAATAGTGACTTTAATGATTATTTTTTGACGTAGGACTACGTCTTTGTTTTCTATATTGGGGTGCACTTTAAAAGTACGGAAAATGAGACATGTAACGAAATTAGGGGAGATTTTGAACGTTAATAACTCAGTTGTTTATGAACCAATTATTACGATTTTAGTATCATTCGATCAGAAATGTATCTACGCATCGTTAGTAATATATCCGATAAGTGAATTTTGTTGTTAAACTATTGAAAATTTGATAAATGTTAACCCCTTTCTTATCCAACCAATCACGTTCGAGCACTTTTCGACGGTGTCGCTTCCCACTATAAAAGCAAACGGGTCCCTGCTTCTTCCCTCAGTCTTCTTTTTGCGGTCGGACTGTGAACACGGTCGTGCGAGTCATTCTCGCTTTGCTTTTGCACCCGCGTCACAGTCCAATTTGTGTCGTCGGAAGAGGAAGACGCAAGATTGATTTGCGGCGGCGATGACGATGGCTTGGGTGCTTCTCCGAGCGGCAAACTACTGCCGCTCGGAGAAGCGTCCAAGCCATCGTCGTCGCCGCCGCAAATTTATCCGCGCTCCCAGATTTCGATCCGTGATAAATTCAGCATCGGTGGTCAAGAAGCAAGCCCGATAGGAACCAGAAACCAGAAGCCCCCAGAGTTGCTGATCCGAGGAGCTGCTGCTAATCGAGCGTCGGAATCGCTCGAGTTTAAAGATTTCGACACGTGCCCGTGGATCCTCTACCCGTTGCTGTTTGCGTTGAGGATTTCCCGTTTGACCATGGCAATCAAGTGATAACTTCCCGCAGTGCTATTTATCTGCCATCGGACCTTGTCAGGACCATCAAATTTGTAATAAAGAGTTGAAGGAATAATATTTCCCACCTTATTAGATCTTATATTTCTCAATCAATCTCGCAGCTTCATACAAAATTTAATTTGTTATGAATAATTGACTATTTGTGGACGCTGCTGCAGTGCCGTCGGGGTGAGTGCTCAACATTTCACTTTAAAAGTACGGAAAATGAGACATGTAACGAAATTAGGGGAGATTTTGAAATAACTCAGTTGCTTATGAACCAATTATTACGATTTCAGTATCATTCGATCAGAAATGTATCTACGCATCGTTAGTTATATATCCGATAAGTGAATTTTGTTGTTAAACTATTGAAAATTTGATAAATGTTGACCCCTTTCTTATACAACCAATCACGTTCGAGCACTTTTCGACGGTGTCGCTTCCCACTATAAAAGCAAATGGTCCCTGCTTCTTCTCTCAGTCTTCTTTTTGCGGTCGGACTGTGAACACGGTCGGGCGAGTCATTCTCGCTTTGCTTTTGCACCCGCGTCACAGTCCAATTTGTGTCGTCGGAAGAGGAAGACGCAAGATTGATTTGCGGCGGCGATGACGATGGCTTGGGCGCTTCTCCGAGCGGCGAACTACTGCCGCTCGGAGAAGCGTCCAAGCCATCGTCATCGCCGCCGCAAATTTATCCGCGCTCCCAGATTTCGACTCGTGATCGGTGGTCCAGAAGCAAGCCCGTTAGGAACCAGAAACCAGAAGCCTCCAGAGTTGCTGATCCGAGGAGTTGCTGCTAATCGAGCTTCGGAATCGCTCGAGATTCCAAGAGTGAGCATCGTTTCCAGATTTCGACTTGTGCCCGGGGATCCACTACCCGTTGCTGTTGCTGTTAGCGTTGAGGATTTCCCGTTTGACCATGGCAATCAAGTGATAACTTCCCGCAGTGCTATTTATCTACCATCGGACCTTGTCAGGACCATCAAATTTGTGGAAAAGAGTTGAAGGAATAATATTTCCGACCTTATTAGATCTTATATTACTCAATCAATCTCGCAGCTTCATACAAAATTTAATTTGTTATGAATAATTGATGGCACGTCAATTTGAGACTATTCGTGGACGCTGCTGCAGTGCCGTCGGGGTGAGTGCTCAACATTTCACAACGATTGTAAACTAGAGTGGAATTTCCGACAGTGTCTTTGATTTGCCATATTTTATGAGAACACTTCGATTACGAAAATGACAAAATTGTGACATGTTTAGAATGCTTTTGAAAAGAAATTCCCATTGAACAATTTTCATAATTTTGGCACCATGGATCAGAAATTTACCTTCATATTAAAGAAAACATCATTTTGGCACCCATTAATTAGAAATTCATCTTCATACTGAAGAAAACTATTGATTATCAATAGCTAACTAGAGAATATTTAGTAAATGTCAACCCTTCCAACTATTCATGTTCGATCAATTTCTCACTCGTTACCATTTTCCGCAATTTTTAGGTAATTCTTAGCCCAACACATTATTGGCACATACCCATTTTCCAGATTGGTCGACTAGAAGAGAAGAGCACGAATGGGAGGAGCATAATCTGCTAATCTAAGGGTATATAGCATGCTTCCTTCGACGGATTCGGTTTCATTCCGTTTCGACTTCCGAGCTGGCAAGAGCTCCTCCGATCCTGTGCAGCGACGTCCGCACCTGCTGACCTCCAAGCTGGCGTTCCAGCGTCTGGTGATCGGTGGTCAAGAAGCAAGCCCTTTAGGAGCTAAATTCCAGAAACTGATCCGAAGAGAAAAGAGCAGCGTCGGACTTATGAAATCGCTCAAGATTTCAAGAGTGAGCACCGTTTCCAGATTTCGCCTTGTGCCCGGTGATCCACTACCCGTTGCTGTTGTGCACCATCCACGGACCATGGCAATCAACTGATCAATCCCGCAGTGCTATTTATCTGTGACCGCATCGAGGCTAAGAAAGCCATCGGCCCTTGTCAGGGCCATCAAATGTGTTGAAAAGAGTTGAAAGAATAATATTTCCGATCTTATTACATCTTTTATTCCTCAATCAATCTCACAGTTTCGTACAACATTTAATTTGTCATGAATAATTGATAGCACGACAATTTGAAACTATTCTTGGACGCTGCTGCTGTGCCGTCGGGGTGGAAGCTCTACATTTCACAACGATTGTAAACTAGAGTGGCATTTCCAACAGTGTCTTTGATTTGCCATATTTTATGGGAGCATTTCGATTATGAAGATTATCACATGCAACAAAATTGCGACATACTTAGAATGGTTTTCAAGAGAAATTCTGATTGAACAATTTTCATCATTTTGGCACCCATTTATCAGAAATTCACCTTCATAGTAAAGAAATTTATTGATTATCAATAGCTAACTATAGAATATTTAGTAAATGTCAAGCATTCCTACTATTCATATTTGATCAATTTCTCACGCATTACCATTTTCGCAATTTTAAAGTAATTCTAAGCCCAACACATTATTGGCACATACCCATTTTCCAGAATGGTCGACAAAAAGAGAAGAGCTCGAATGGGAGGAGCATCATCTGCTAATCTAAGGGTTTAAAGCATGCTTCCTTCGCCGGATTTGGTTTCATTCCATTTTCGCTTTCGAGCTGGTAAGAGCTCCCCGAACCTGCTAAGCGAGGGGCACCTCGTAGCCAGAAGCCTGCTGAGCTGTTGATCAGCATCTGGCTTATGAGATTTCGGCTCGTGATAAACCCATCTGCATGGGCGTAAATAGCCGTCAGACTTAAGGGGGGCCACGGCCCCTTCTCATGAGAGATAAAAGTCGTAAAGGATTTAGATAAGTTTACAATGTTTGTTTCGATAATATTAGTGAACTGATTAAAGTGGTGCACTTTCATACAGATCTACCTCTACCAAAACTTAAAAACCGTCTAAAATTGATTGATCAACTTTTCATGCTACCAAATGCTTTTATGGAAAAATAGTAAACGTATTCAAAAATCTATTTTTTCGTGTTATATTTCCAAGATGACGTATTCAACCCAATCTCAATCAAGGTTCAAGATCCATGTGGAATTCTACCCTTTTGAGGCCGAAAAGCCAAAAAACCTAGCCTTTAAAGAAAAAAAAACCGCTTGCTAGTTTGAACATATGGATTATTGTTGCTCGATATTTCATTTCTCTAAACCACTCGAAACCAAAATTTTAACATAGAATTGAATATTACCATGTTTTGTTAGAGTTAAGGACTTTACATTTTAAAGCTGCTTAGCTATCATCATATTGAAGGATTGAAAGTTTTTTTTTTATTTTTTCAAAAAACTGTCGTCATTAAACTCGTACGATTACAGTGGTTTGAAGAAAGCAAAATGGAAGGTATTTTGCTCAAAGATTTTATAATATCAAATTAGAGTAGAGTAGGGCAAAAGTTCAACCTTAGTGGTATAATCATTTTTTTCATAAGAACGATAGCAGTTGTAAATAAATAAATACCCACAGTGAACCTTCAACATATTTTTTATAATTTTGCTGAGCAAACTTGTATCAACATATTTATCAATTTTTAGTTATAACAGTTTCAAAATTGATTGTCTTAAACAATCTTTTGCCCCACCGGTGGGGCAAGAGTTAGAATCTAGTGTAAGGCAAAAGGCCGCTGGCCACACAATCAGGCAAATTTAGCTAAACTTAAAGATAATATGTGGATTTGGAGTAATTTGTAACTTTCTCCCCGAGTTTGTATGTGGGTCGAACTTTTGCTCAGCTGATTCGAACTTTTTCCCCCCCAAACATTGATTCCAAGCATTTATGTAGTAACTAATATACCTCAGAGCAACCTGATGATAGGCCTAGAAACACCCTTAAATAAACAATCGAAGAAGATTTTATCCTTATTTGTTTCCATGCAAAGAAAGTTTGACCAAAAATTACAATTTTTACGTTAAAAAACAACAAATAGCTATGTTTTTTTCCAAATCTCGAACCTTTGGCCCACATTACTCTATTGTTCAATTTTTGGCTACTAAAAATCGAAAAAGAAATCCGGTTTCAAAACATAAATGTACTACTAAAAATACATATTTACTGAAAAATATAAAAGCTCATTCTTGAAAAACAATCAATTTTCATACAGGAGACTGACATAGATGTAAGTGAATGTCTAACAAACGGCTGTGTCGTTGGACTTGGTAAAATAAGGAAACTGTGCCAAGAGAAATCTATGAAGAAAATATTTTGTGATTTAACATGCATAAAATTCTAATGTTAGTGTAACTTACAGAAAACCGTTTGCAGTTAGTCTTTCTAGATTTTTTCAAACATGCAATAAAAAATATATATAAAACAAAGCAGTACATCGTCGATATTTCGTCATCAATCTAGAGGCAAGTTTTATCTAAGTAACTCAATGTCTTCTAATTACTGAAATTTTACATGAATGCAGATATATTTAAAATAATAAAACAACTCTGAACAGGATTGATGTGGGGATGGGCCTGGTGTAGTGGTTAGAACACACGCCGAGGACCTGGGATCGAATCCCATCCCCGAGATAATCACTTATGACGTCTACTTACCAGCAATTAATATCTGTTCCTAGGGACTCAGATACAAATTTATCGAGTGGCTCCTGAATTTGAATACAAAATATTTTAAAGTTCGTGAAAATATAAACTTGGCTTGATGCATCAATTTTTATTTTTGAGACATTTTTGTTTTAATTTACCATAGGGGAAGGGGTGGTTAAATGAACACCTTAAGGATATTATCTTGTTTCTAATAGAAAAACGAAAAATTTGCATAGTTTTATCGCACAAGATCAAAAACAGGGATGTTAACTAAAGCAGGAACACGAATTCAGAACAAAAAAACTAAATTTTCACATTTTTTTTATCGCTAGCAAAAAACACTTGAAATGTTCATTTTACCTGCACTATGTGGGTAAAATGAACAGCTTTTGGTGGTAAAATGAACATCACGCAAAAAACTTGAGCAAAACTAATATTTTTAACAATTTTCGCTGCATTCCCGAAAATATATCTATAAATGATTGTAACCCATTGAAAAAGAAATGTAAAAGTTTCAGATTTGACATCACATTACAACGATATTCCCATCACTGCAAAACCTCAAGACCTCCGAGTCAAAAGTTACATCAGCTCCAACTTTCAAACGTAGTTTTCTAAAATCTTGGTTTTCGTTGATATTTTCACTTCAATTGACCTCCGTACCAATCCGAACACTCGGATTTAAGCTCTAAATCGTCCGTGCGTGATAAAAAATCATTGAAATTTGTTTTTTCTTGGTAAAAGACACGGTGTTCATTTTACCACCCCTGTTCATTTTACCACCACTTCCCCTAACTCTCATACACAAATAATTGCCAGTAACAACAATTCGTTCTAGATAATGGATCACAAAATATCGCAGCTTGTTTTAAAATTTGAAGAGACTTTAGTTTTCTAATTGACAATAGAACTACAAATGGATCGAACCAGGTCTGCCAATTCTAAAACGTTCCATCCAGAATTGTATATTCACGCAACATGCATTTAACGTGTTTAGTATCATAAGGGCATTTTTGATACTGAACACTAGTTTTAACTATATGATCATTTCTTTTCCAATTTTTTTTCGGGGGGGCCAACCCCATGATTCAGGGGGGCCAGGCCCCCCCTGGCCCCTCCCTATTTACGCCAATGCCCATCTGTGGTGCAGTCAAGAATCAAGCCCGTTAGGCATCATTACTACTTTTATTAGACAAATCGAGCGTCCGGCTTGTGGTATCGCTCAAGATTTCAAACTTAGGCTACGTTTTCAGATTTCGACTTCAGCCGTGTGATCTAATAGCTGTTGCCGATGTGTGCCATCCACATCACAAAACATTCAACTGGTTGGGGATTCTTTGTTTAACCATGGCAATCAACTGATAACATCCTGTAGTGCGATTCATCTATGACAGCATCCGAGATAACAAAGCCTTTGGCACTTTTCAGGGCCACCAAATGTGTGTAAGAGAGTTAACAGAGTAATATTTCCGACTTTATTTATCACATTGCCAAGCAATGAATAATATTTCTCTCAAACCATAAGATCAACAAAGCGATGACTGAAGCTTTCATTATAATCCTCGAATAACACCCTATACACATTGCTGTTAAATATTCTTTAATTAGAATTACTTAGATTTTGCTTCAGCATACTGAACAAGCCTCAATCACTACTGTTCTTTCCAATGCTACCATATATTTCATAGGAGGTTACTAATCTAATTTCAAAATGATCATACAACCTGAAGTGAAATTTCACATTTTCATAGATAAATATGACGAATTCATCGAATCAAGATAAGGTATATTTGGGACATGATTAAACGTACACTTGGCTGCAAATCATTATATGCATAAATATTTACGAAAGTTTCGAGCACTGAAAACAGTATGAAGTCAAAACGAGCAACAAGAACGACATCAAATTCAGTTAAATTAACCATCGTGGTCCTACGTCACCAGTTCGTACAACCCCATAGGGATGTACCCTTATAGTTTTTAAGTAAGAGATTGTTTCCGAGATACGACCGCCAAGTTGACGTTGGATTACGTTAGCTTCTTCTTTCCCCTAGCTTGAGACCGTCACAAACTTATGAAAGATTTCTACTGCTGATAATCCAATTAATTTTCACACTATTTGTTCCATTTCAATTCTGACCTATTATGGACATTGTGTGTTATTATTTTGTGTTAATATGGAATAATCACTTATACCGTCAAGCTACCATTCACCGTGCATTTAAGAAAAATCTGGTCTTCAAAAAATTGTTTAACTTTTCCAAATAATTCAAAACGTACTAGAATACCACAACGAAGCGTACATTTATACCATAATTCAGGGAAAAATCTAAAACTAGTGATGCATAACATAAAATTACTCAAAAATTATTTTTGAAAATGTCATGTTAAGGTCGCCTCGTACCGTTCTATGTCACCATTTACCGTGCACACTAGTGCACCATTCACCGTGCGTATAGTTTTCGTCATGATTTAATTTTGTATCTTGAAGAAACGTTGTTGATGGAGCAACTATATTGCTAGTAGTGTGCACACTCATTTTTAAGAGTATTCAAATCTTCATTTACAATAAAAACCATAAAAAATTTAAAAAATGGATAAATAACTATTTTTTCATTAAAATCGTTATAGGAGGTTTGACTGTATTGTCCAAACCATTCCATATTCACTCAAAAACTAAATATGAAGTAGTTTAATGACAACATAACAATAAATCTAATACTACCGAATAATTCAATGCCTTTTATACTAATGCACGGTAATAGGAACCATTTATATTGAAAAGGATCCATTCACCGTGCATTTGGGTTTCGACTGGAATACAATAAAAAATTCAAATTTACATAAAATCTCATTGCTCATACGATGCAATATACCTTACTAATAGTATCCACAGTGAAAACTTGTTGAAATTTCGAAAAATTTCATACGCTATCGTTAAAATGAAAAATGTGATTTTTTGGCGTTTCTACTAAGAGTGTTGAAAAATCTCATTATCAAACAGAATTCACATGATTTTGACTACATAAACTAGGTTTTTCAAAATACTTTGTGACGAAACCTACTTCATTTCATTAGTTTTATCTTATTTTGCCGACAAAAGAATAATTTGTGAAAATTGTATGAATATTCTGAAGGAATTTGTATATGTGCACGGTGAATAGAGGCCGCACGGTGACTGGTGACTTAACGGTATATATAAGACATAATTTTTTTAATGTACACAGTATGCTTGTTGATTTGGAGCAATTAGTTCAAAATACCTCTTTTCCATTGATTTCGTGGCCCTGAAAGGGCCGTTTAGTTTGTTTGTTGGATGGTTCAACACGGATAGAACCATACCCCTGAAGAAAGCGCTAGTTCTTGAAGCCTATCATCATCTGTGTGGTGCTAGTGCTGGAGTAAACAAATTTAGGCTTTGCCCTCATCAAACCCCGCGTGGAAGCGACAAATGTCGTACGAGAAAAACATTATACGATCGTGGTTTATCGTTATGCCTTATAATATGTGGCTAAATTATCTAGCAATTACCTACAGAAAATCTGGATGAAGTAATACGCACTTAACACCGGATTGATGGGTAAAATATGAATGTCGCATTCGAAAACGAGTATGTCTTGTGCCTAAAACGGAATTTTTGGACGAGCTGTCAAATCAGCACCTTCTCCAGCACCAAATTTTTGGCTTCACTTCAGTTGTTTGTGGATGACAGCCGTTTCAGTCCTGTGGATAGAACAGATCGATGGGAGAAGAAGCATGAGAGGTAATTCTTGCTCTCTAAACAAATATTCCGGGTAAACGTTATAATGTTATAGGTCCACAAATGATTCACTAAGATTGGTAGCTTAAGTGGGATCCAAAGCCAGTTTGAGGTTGAGGTACTTTTTCATGAAGTCCGCGAACTCCATGTTCTCCGCTTTGCTCAAATCGATGAAGTTGCCTGTCTCAATAATTGGCATGGTCTCCTTTTGATACCGTTTTGTCTCAAATTCCGAACAGACTCATATTCCGAACACTCTGTTTTTGTATGGTGATTCGGTTGAAATGTTTCGCTGAAATATGTCATCAAATAACAAAGAAATGGCAGTCATTTGCAATTCTATTTGAACGTCTTACAATCTATTTTATACCTCGGGAGTTGTGATGATTCTCTAGTTCGAGACCAGTAAAACTAGTTTAGATAAATTTATTTGCGAAATTATTCATTTGAATACGCTTTATTCGTGCTGTTCGGAATTTGAATCAAGGTGTTCGGAATATGAGACAGATTGAACACAGTGTTCGGCATTTGAATCAAAATGTTGTTCCACGCTTTCACGTATAAACAATACAAAATAAGTTAAAATTAACAATTTTATCACCACACCCAACAGCTAACAGTTAGGCATTGCGGGGAAATTGAAATTTTCACAAATATCAGCTTATTTATGCCTATCAGATGCATTTGAAGTCACTGTTGGCCTTAAGTGTTCGGAATATGAGTCAAAACGGTACTCGAAGAAGTTCCGCCCCATGAAGAACTCTTTTGCTTCGTTGTGGTATCCAGGGAAATGTATAGGCAAACCAATAGCGCCCGACAATGCAATATAGTGATCTCTGCAGCAATATCACCATAATCATCTGACAAGTCCCTACATCATAACTGGTGCAGAGTTTGTGGATCGTGGGCGGTATAGCCATCGTTGTTTTGATGTAAAGCGACACCAGCAACTTTAACGTTATTACGCTTAGCAGTTGTGATACAGGTGATTCTCGAAAAGCATTATTTGGCCCTGATGAGTGATTGCATGCAAATGACTGACCGAAATCTGAATCAATCATATCCAATCACCAGCAATGTCGCTCTTCACGGTGGAAAATTATCAGAACTCTCTGTCAAAATATGATTGTTGTCCTGAAAAGGACAATTGGAGGTAGTCCCCGCTGATCGGACAGGGTTTTCATTTCATTCTTAG
The DNA here is from genome assembly GCF_002204515.2 of Aedes aegypti. Lineage (NCBI taxonomy): Eukaryota > Metazoa > Arthropoda > Insecta > Diptera > Culicidae > Aedes > Aedes aegypti. The sequence continues at coordinate 129,685,715 of NC_035109.1, read as the reverse complement.
ACAGAAACACACCAAAAGATTACCGAAGACTATTCAATTAAGATCCGGTTGGTAATTTAGTGCTTCCTTGTCCATTCTTGTTTTCGATAGTTTGCTCTTTCCTCCAATGCCAATTTTCAAGGTTTATGGACGCGTTCTCCACGAATTCGATAGACTAGTTATACGATCCGAGTTTCCAATCACTAATCTCTTTTCGTGCTGTGGTTTTTTTCTGATTTATCGGCTCAAATTCTAGTTGATTTTTAGAGCAGGTTGAGATCTGCTCAATGTCATTAGTTACCAGAATGGCAATACCAGTTACTTCCAGGGTAATCAGACTTTTTGATAATTAGAAAAAATCCAAACCCAGGAAATTTTTATTTATTTATTTGTTTTCTTCAAATGATTTCACTCGATCTGAGTCTAAGTCAGTATTTGAAAACAATGAAGTTTAACAACCATATTTAGCACTTTGAGAAAAAAAATGAATGATCTGGAATTGGACCCAAAGAGGTATGATTAAAATCCGGAACATTTCCCTAGATCGATTATAATTAGCCCAATTCAATTCTGATTTAAAATGTGTGCCCAAAATTAAGAGAAGGGGAATTGTGACCATTTTACCTAGGTGTACATTTCCAAAATATCAAATAAAATTTAAAAAAAATTGTTATCCATACCGCGATGGTGATTTTGCTATGAAAATTATAGGGTAGACAATTTTTTTTAATAAAATTTCTCTATTGAACCCTGGCTCTAAGCCCTTTTTAAATTACAAAAATTAAAAAAAAAACCTCAGAAGCCAATACCGGCATTGAAAGAAAAATACGAATTATTACTAACCAATTGTGAAGAAGCTCAAAAACATGCTATGCAGTTTGAAAGCGCGCACAATTTTAATTTGAGACTTCCTCAAGTTACTCAGGGCTTCGAAAACATTCTCATTTAAGAAATGAATTTCTAATGAATTTATGAAAGTTCCTGGCGATGATGGAATTTTTTACATCCTCATCAAGAAACTTCCAGAAATTAGCTTATAATTTTCAGTTGATATATTTAACAAATGTTTTCAATTGTCTTATTTTCCTGACAAATGGAAAAATGCTAAGGTTGTTCCAATTTTAAAACCAGATAAAAATCGTGCAGAAGCTTTTAGCTCTTCTAGACATAGAAAAACCATTCAACAGTGTTTGGCATGAAGGCCTGATTGTGAAATTAAAAAACTTTAATTTTCCAACATACATTGTTAGAATAATTCAAAGTTATCTGTCAAATCGTACACTTCACGTTAATTATCAGAACTCCAGGTCTGAAAGACTTCCTGTAAGAGCTGGTGATCCTCAAGGCAACATTTTGGGACCAATATTATACAAGATTTTCACATCTGACTTACCTGAGTTACCTCAGGGATGTCAAAAATCTTTGTTTGTGGATGACGCAGGCCTCTCCGCCAAAGGACGAAGTCTGCGTGTAGTCGATTGCAAAAACGTTTGGATATTTTTTTCTTCATACTTGCAAAAATGGAAGATTTCTCTCAATGCTCCCAAAAACTCAACTGATAATATTCCCACACAAAACAAGAGCCGTTTATTTGAAACCTTCAATTAGACATGTTGTTACGATGAGAGGAGTTCTATTAAATTGGTCAGATGAAGATGAAATCATGCTAGATAAAAATGTAACTATAAAAAAATCACATTAAGGGCATTCAAGTCAAATGTAACATATATATAAAATGTCTAAGTCCACTTATTAACAGTAAATCGAAACTTTGTCTTAAGAACAAGCTTTTGATATTCAAATAAATGTTCAGGCCAGCCATGTTGAATGCTATACCAATATGGACTAGCTTTTGTAATACCAGGAAGAGAATTCAATATAAAATTTTAGAAATAATTTTGAAACTTCCTCTCTGGAACATTACTGATGAGTTACAAACAATATCCAATATTGTTAAAGAACAAATGTCGAATAATGTAATTAATGATTTCAGACAAAAATCAATCTTCTTCTATTGCCACGTTTGATGCGTTATATATTTAGGTTAAATAAATTGAAAACTTTTATGTTTACTCTTATATGCAGGTGAAATCAACTTACCTGTAAACATTCTGAACTGCTACGGCAAATGAAATGTAATATGTTATTAACAAAATGTAATATGTTGTTGTTAAAAAGATTTAATGTGAAGATTAATCGAAGCCATAGTTTGAATTTTCGAAGCACAAATCATGGAAACAATTTATGCTGAAAACCTGAATGATTAGTTATCCGCTGATGAAGACTGATCGATCAAGGTTTCAGCGCAGATCACTTTTTGGTTCTCTAGGTTTGTGCTCTTCAAAATGGGATGTGTGGCTCTGTTTTATCTTCACCTTAAATGACAACTAGTGAAAATTAAATAATCATTAGATAATGGAGACAGAGCAAGTCAGTTTTCCTATTTTTGTCACCTGATAAGATACGCCTTCCATATCAGACCTCTGCAATTGTCACCAATACCTAATAATTATTTGCAGCCTGCCAATCACTGAAACTGACACCTCAAACGTTCACCGTATTTATCTTTTTTGTTCCAGATCGATCGACTCCACCTCTGGGCAGCATCAATAATACCCAAGCGCTAAGCGTGCATTGTTATCGGCCCGCAGCCATTGTCGCCCTCGATCATCATCGAGGCCATCCATTTACCTGTGAAGAAGAGCTGGGTAGATAAGCCGAGCATCCTCATCACCATAAGCATGTATCATTCGATAGGTATCGAACGACAACGACGACGACTACGAAGCTACCAACCGAATCGACGACGAACGGTTTGGGATAAACGATAACAAGCGCCTCCCGGATCGTCACTTTGAAACCTCGCACGCACCTGTCCGGATCGAGGCACCATAACAAAACAAAATACTCAAAAAAAAAACCGAAGCCACAAACCGGCAAGCAGCTTTCGTCGGCTCAGCTGTTTTCGACGACGAAACAAAAAGGAAAGGTACGCGCCAATTACCCGGCAGTAATCTGGTGCTCTTTCTCTCGCTGCTGGCGCGGGCCATCAGTATCGATTCAGAGCCCACGCGAGACGCCAGCTTCCAAAAAACGACCGCGCGCATCACCGAATCGGAGAAGAGCTCCAGATCAAAGCACAGCAAGCAAAGAAGCGGCTCTATCGCCGTTGTCGGTAACCTCGTTTCGCGACTGGCCACGAGCGGAGATTATGTAAATGATCGATGCTTTATTCGCACCATTGTTCGGTTGCTGGCTGGTTCTTCACCGTAGAACTTGGAGATTGAAAGATTGAAGATTCTGCGATTTTTTTATTCAAAGTGTGCGAGTGCGAAAGTGTTGGGCGAGAGTGTGGAACGAAGGTCGGTTTGTTATTGAAATTGGACGGGTAGAGTGTTCTTTCGCGTGTGAGTGCAAAACGGGCAAGAGAGGGTTAGACACGTAGCGTAGCAGAAAGAGAGTGAGAGAGCAAGCGCAGCGGGAAGCTTAATCTTATCACGAAATTACGCCGCTAGTAGTGCGCGAGGACCGAGTGATTTCGCAAGTGTTCGTCGCTGAGCTGCGGGAGTTGGTAGAGTCAGTTTTAACGAGATTCTTGCAATACTGTGCGGATACAGGTATCATCTTGAAACTAGAGTGCAGAGAATACGAAGACGTTCCAAGCGGGGGCCACGTGACGACAGACTGCGAAGTGTTTAGATGAGAAGATTAGCCCCGAGTTGGATGAACGGCAAATGTTATGTTTTTGTTTGAAGCAGCTGAATCAGCAGTGCCCTCGGCTTTACGGTGCAAGTCGTGAAGGATCTTCGCTGTAGACTACTTGCACTTGATTGTGGTTGTGGTATTTAAGTGTGAATAAAGGTAAAAATCTCGAAGGGAAAAACATCGAAAATGCTGACACCGGTGAAAAACAATCAAAGTGCACAGACATGGACTGTTGAGACCCGATGGTAGATGGTGCCCTTTTACAGTGATAGTGACGAAAACATAAAAACAATTTTTGCCCGGGAGTAGTTGAATAAAACAGAGTGATTTGCTGAGTCGCATAAAATGTTCCACTCGGTGATGGTGCAAAAGATTGCTCTGGTAATGAACCGAGCTGAATCGAAAGTGTTTTGAGTGGCAATCATTCGATAATTGGTGTTTGAAGTGAGAGGATCAGTCGCCAGTGCGACCCTGACCACGGCCAGAACGAAAGATCATCGAAGATGTACTGGATTCGGTCGAAAAAACTGAAAGAGCGCCTAGCGCTTGGCTTCGGTGCCACGCTTGTGCTGTTCACATTATTACTGGTGATCGATCTTCAAATGGACCTTGGAGTTTCCCGAGGTGAATTTATACCATCTCATGCGCGGATACGATTCGCCAACGATGAAGACAAGGGAGGAATTTATAACGAATTTCACCGGAAGTATCTTGCCAAAAGTAATGCGTCCGGTTCCAAGGAGTACCTTACCACGAATGCCCATACCCGAAGTCGGACTGATACTTCCGGATCAGGTTACCCAAGCAAACAGATTACTACGACTCCTCCCCATGACAGATTTAAGGATCTGACCGCAATAGTGGTAGCCCCGAAAAATCGTCGCAATCCAGAATACTACGAACGGATAGTTATCAAAGAAGACCACGAAGATTTTGTCAATCCGACATTAGCTGAAATGCTAGATCTGAGGATCAGCAATAATGCAAGCAATCTGGAAAAGTTCCAGCTTTCCATTACCAAAAATGAACTTTACTCGAAAAGTGATACCCTTGTGGATGCTGTGATAGAAGACATGGTAAAGTTGCCCATCAAGCACGTTGTTCAGAAGGAAGGCGGAACCCAAATTAAGTTGATCATTGAATACCCAAACGATATTCATGCTTTGTTCAAACCGATGCGATTTCCAAGGGAACAACAAACGCTGCCAAACCATTTTTACTTCACCGATTACGAGAGACACACAGCGGAAATTGCGGCATTCCATCTGGATCGGTTAATGGGATTCCGGCGAGCAATGCCAGTTACCGGACGACTTCTCAACATTACCACAGAAATCGAGCGGGTATGTGACGATAACCTACTGAAGACATTCTTCATATCGCCGGCTCGGAACAAGTGTTTCCACGGTAAATGTTCCTACTATTGTGATACGTCCCATGCCATCTGTGGCAATCCGGATACGCTGGAGGGGTCGTTTGCTGCTTTTCTACCGACTCAGCAGGATACTCAGCGAAAAGTGTGGCGCCATCCCTGGCGTCGGTCGTACCACAAGCGCAGGAAGGCACAGTGGGAAACTGATCCCGACTACTGCGCCATGGTTCGCGACATTCCCCCGTACGATGAAGATCGTCGATTGCTAGATCTGATGGATATGTCGGTTTTCGATTTCCTAATTGGGAACATGGACCGGCATCACTACGAAACGTTCAAGATCTTCGGAAACGACACGTTCCCCATTCATCTGGACCACGGCCGAGGATTTGGTCGACCTTTCCACGATGAATTATCGATTTTGGCGCCCTTGCTCCAGTGCTGCCTGATTCGATCATCAACACTCGAAACGCTGCTACTGCTTCACAATGGTCCGAAGACGCTCTCGGAAAGGATGAGGGAATCGCTGTCGGTAGATCCGATTGCACCGGTCCTCTGGGAACCGCATCTGACCGCGTTGGATCGTAGGGTAGGTATCATACTCCAAGCTGTGAGAGATTGCCTTAAGAAGGCATCGGAAGAGGAGTTCGACGGCAGCCAAAATCAACTGGGCCACAACGACAATTTCTCCTAGCGTTCCTACCATCCCAGGCGGACCCGGCGCCTCTACAGGATATTGGTCAACATGAAGAGCAACGGTGCGAATCGAATCGGCCAATACAGAAGCTTGTACATAGTCTAAAAACCAGAAGTGAGTGAGAGCGCGCAATGCGCAAGTGAGCGGGAAAGAAAAGCGAGAGTGAATGGAGAAGAAGAATGTGCACAAAACTGAGTGAATGATGATGTCCGGTAGTAAATATGTGGCATTAGTCGAGATGTTTATTGGTTCGTTGCGGGATCATTATCATAAAATGATAGCTAAAGGCACATAAGATAGGCTCGGTCGGATATGAACGCTGCAAATATTTTGATTGAACGATTGTAAAGTTCTGATGTTAATTAGATCAATAGGATTAACCACGTGTATAATCCACTAATGAAGAATGATATATAAAATTATACATATTCATAGCATGCGGAGTCCAATCCGCAGCAATAAGAGGCCAAAGTTGTAAATGAGCAAAACTTATTCGAGAGTCCCCTCGAGGAACCATATTTACGTTTTAAACGCTAGATGATATTAGATGTTCTTGTTTTCTTCCTGTTAAGTTTTACAACTCTATAGTACACGTTCCGAACCCATTTTTCCTCGTTACCCAATATAACATGATGAGACAGACAAAATTTGCTCAGCTCTGAGATAAGATATCAAATGTTCTTAGGATGTTCCGTTCCGTACTCGCACCGAGGCCGACTCCCCAGATGATGAATAGTACTGCTGCGACGGACAGTTCGTAAATCTCTCAAACACGGTAGCCAGTACTGTCAGCCAAAAACCAACAATTTTGTGTCAAGCAGAAGATAAACGCTTAAACCAACCATAGAGATGCTATATCGTTCCGACGGTTCACATGATGGTTTCAAATAAATTACGTATTAATATCCAATTATTCGAGTGAATTCATTCCGCAAATCCACACCCACCAGATCATCATTGCATCGTGCTATCAACTCCATATCAATGGCAATTATCACACCACCACCTTCAGTGCAAAACGAAACTTTCCGTTCTTTTAACGTTGTGTCCGGGCGAACTCATAAATAGATAAATCGTACATGTATAAACGGATGTTACTCCCCGAGTCCGAGACCGATTGTGACAAAATTGTATTTAATAAAATGACGTTAATAAGTCAATTAGAGCAACAGGATACGAATGCGAAATCCATATTGCGTGTCAAAATGAAGCAATTATGAGTTTTAGCTGCTATAAGTACCTCTTTTGTGCCCGTTTTCATCGTATCCCAACAGACAAACAGACGTCACACTTTCGTCATTGTCCATCAGCAGCTTGTCACGTTTAGTATCTACAGTGATCGATTATTCTTAATAGATGTTCGCAGATACGCCGTTATGATATTTACCACAAAACTTTTCAACTATTGATTCCAAAATATGATAGGTGGCTAGTTTTTTTGCGTTTCACGATTACACGCTACCGCCATCTAGTTCAAAATTTGCCATATAGCATGATTTAAGTATTGGCAAATATGTTCCCATGATGACGATTTGTTTCATGTCTATTCTAAAAAGTACGCTGTTTATTTGTAATTTCGGGGTTTTCTTTTGTTCGAAAGAAGAAAATCATGTTTTGAACATTTAAAACCATGCAAAAATGTATAAATTACACTGCGGAACACGTTTTTGTCTCAAGCACCAAAATACTGCTATTTACAAAATTAAGGGTTGCTGAATCCATTGCCGTTTTCAAAAATATCATAGAAGTCTAGTTTTTGTTTAGCAGTCTAGGCTGTCGAAAATGTAAAATTCGACTATTTCAGCCAACTAGCATGCAAGTTTGCCAGCTTGTATGGCAATTTATTCGCTTAATTTGCCACAGAATTTAAAGTTCATGTGTATAACAGTTATTATCAACATACTTCATCATATTTTCGATGTTCAAAAATTTTTTTTTTTTTTGGTTTAAAAAGTGTTGTATTTTGCCATATAAGAGGAACGAAGAATTTTGTATGAAGACTGTGTACATGTTGGAAAAATCGGTTTAAACTAAATTTAATCGTGAAATTTTAAGCACATTATATCTGAAATGATAGTCAAAGTCAATATTGCTTGCTTGGTGGATTAGATCACAAAAAAGTTTGATAAATCATACCTTAAATTTCAAGTAAATGTCAATGAAAATAGTGTTTCATACAACTTCGGCGACCTGTATCCAAAAATTGTGACGAGCTGGAACATTTCTGAGTACGGAATCAGATACAGCAACCCCAAATCTACTAGAGACACATAATCTGATCCTCGAGACACGCAAAAATGTCATTTTTGTTACGCTGTGTTATCATTTTGAAAAGATCTACAGAAAAAAATTATAATTATCATTGAATCACATGATACTTACGAAAACGGGCACAGAAGGGCAACTACCAATAAACATGTTTCTTCGTTTGTATCTTATCCAAACACACACAGCGCTAGAGTTTTGAACGTCCAGCTGCGACGAAATTGGGTGACACATTTTCCCATAATTCACACCTTTCTTTTGCCGACAAAAAAAAACGCACTTTTGACTGGAAACATTTGTTTGCTGTCAAAACGACATCGGGTGGTCACCGCGCGAAGCCTGATTGAAATTGTGAGGCATATAGGACGATAGCACCAAACAGTAAAATAGTCGATTTGTATGAACAAATATCGCGTTAAAAATGCTATGACAAAGACGAACGGAGAAAGAAGAAAACCACGTAGGCTCTCGATTGGAATGTGTAGGATGATAATGTTCGACGAACGGTTAAGGAATCGCAAAAAAGATAAAAAAAAAAACTAGGAACGAAATTTTCGACGCACTTTTATTGTTAGGAATCTTGGAAACCGATTGGTTCTCTCGTAAGGCTGTTTATATCCCCGATACCTTTATTTATAATTTATTCGACAATAGAATAGATAAAAGCGTAGAATGAACTATTCGAAGAAGCAAGGAAAATAAAACTATTGCAAACAAATGGTAATAAAGAGACTACGATTCTTGTTCGACATAGTGGGAAAGTTGGTTGGCAATTTGTTAGTTTCGATGACAGCCCTTTGAGGATGGTTGGAGGATTATGAGAAAAGGAAGTAGAAGTGTAGTCAACTCTCCAAAACTCGATATTGAAGGGACCATCTATTTAGGGAGGTATTGAGTTATAGAACACAAAACCAGTGTAAATGCGATCCAAAAGACCATCGTTGTAGTCATGAAATCCAACTATCACTATGGTTCTCTAACTCGATATCAAGATGCTGAATATCGAGTATGGAATGGTTGACTGTTTACAGATTTGTAAAAAAAAAAGTCTTATCTTTAGGCAAATTCCGGCGCGTATTTTCTTCGAACAGAAGAAAAATTTCTTGCTGGTGAGAGATGGAAGAAAATTTTTTCTCTTCGAAGAAATTGTTCGCCGGAATTCACCTACTTGTCTGGCGTTTATGCAAAAAAATGAACTTTTGACTTAGTTTAGTGAAAAATTATGATTGGATTATGGAGGAACAGGTTTGCATAATGTTTCAGGGTGTCCACTACCTGAAAAAAACCTGGAATTATCAGGGAATTTCGGAAACAATAAGGGAAATTTGTTGAGGTGGTAATTCATGGTTGAATATGTTTATTGAACTTTATGAATGTCTCTGAGATTGATAAGTAATGGATTCTCATATCTTCATGGACGATTTTTAAAATTATTCGAAATGTGAAAAACTGGAAAACCATTTTTGTGAAAGTAATCTGATTTGAACAAGAGATATGAATTTAAAATGACGAAACAATCAATTTATCAATATCAGGGCTGGTAGCAGGTTTTTTTAGAAACTGTTTCTTTTTAAAGCAATATGATTTCTTAGTCGCTTTTTTTCCTTCCCCAGTGAATTCTGATGCAAAATTCTGCAGGCTCCAGAGAAACCTTCGGAGACTTTTATGAGACTATTCTTCAAGAATCTCATCTCAGATTTCTTGAGGGAAAGTTATCTTAGTGCTTTCTCCAGAGAATTCACCTGGAATACTTTCAGGTACTTCTACAGGGATCTCTACAGAAATTGTTCAAGAGATTCCTCTACAAATTCTCTCAACAATTTATCGAAGGACATCTTGAAGAAGTTCCCCAGAAATCGCTCCAGGAAATTCACGAGCACGTCAACGTTACTTTCTTACACAGGGATAGCTTTGAAAATGTTTAAAAATTTTCAAACCCTATCCTAGGATTTTCTCCAGATATTGCTATATTTATCTTTCAATCGAATATCCCAGTTGTTACTCTAGGGGATCTTCCAAGGATTTTTACATAATTTCTACCAATGAAACCCGCAAAGTTTAATTCCAGAGCCTTTGGAAAAAAAAAATAAACAGAGATTTTTATTTCTTCCAAAAATCCATCAAGAATTTCTATGTCATTTGCTCGGTGTTCAGACAGACAGGACAAGATGAAACGCGAAAAACTTCATCCATTCTTATGCTATTTTGATACAGATGTATCATCCATAAGATAAGTTCAAAATTACGAACGTCTGGGGTACGTTTTCCGGAAATCATGAAAAACCATTTAATTCATTATGTCTGAACACCGACCATTTCAACTACTGTAATTCCAAAGAATTGGCTTGGTTAGGGATGTTCTGTTTTTTACATATGCTGATTCTACTTTGTAAATTGAACCAAAATCTAAAGAATAATCATTTTTCGTGCCTTGGAACTATTTTAAATCATGTTTCAAGTTAGTGTGGAAATCATTTTTGAATCACCCCTCGGAAAATTTTGACTATTTTTCATTTTGGAATCCAAGCAGGAATGAAGAAAAATGTATCTTTGAAAATTGTTAGACATTAAGGCAAAGTTTACATTTTCGAAGTAATGAAAATCGGATGATTTTTCTTAGACATAGCTGAAAAAGTATAAGCATTATTTGTGTGTATGAGCATATTTTGATACTCTTCCAAATCTTTGGTAATCGTGCGGACTGCATTTCATTACATCGGGAATGGGGCTCTGCACAAAAATCATGCTCTCTCTTTCACTCTTCCAGAAAATTTGTAAATAACAAGGCCAGTAAAAGTCAAAATCCCATACTAAATCAAAACAATGCAGAGCCCCATACGAACTTCAAAGTCATCATGGTTGCCAAAACAAATGATGGACTACTTATCCTTAAGGCTTAATAGCTTGTCATTCGTTTTGACAACCATATTGATATTGCAGCTCGCAATTTTAAAGTAATAAAATTCAGTCCTTATAGTTCATATTGATCCGGTAAGGTATCAGTATAAACGCTGACATGCAGAATGTATGCTAATGCTTCTTCTGATGCATTAGTTCAATACCAACTGATTTTCTTCAATTCTAAATTGTGACATGATTCAGCAACAATCATCGACGACGCGTAACAAAATCAATGGCGGCCTACTTCGCCATAGAAGTTTTCTATGAAATATGTTACAAAAAAAATATGATAATACCTTCATCAAAAATTTTAAAACCCACAAGACGCCAGAAAGACTAAACAATTATTAATTTAAAAAAAAAAAAAAACAGAATGTAAGTTATTTTAGACTAGTTTCTGCGTTGAAAATATATTAAAATTTTTGATAATAATAAAGTTTAAGCTCATATCATGGATATCTCTATTGCTTCAGAAGTGTGTCTCATTGTCTTAGTTGTAAGTTAGAGAAAATTATTTAGATTTTGGTCGCCAATGGTCAAAAATTCATGTTTCTTAGTTTAGGCAAAACGAGCCAATATCTTTCATTCATGAATAATTGTGAGGCATAAAGTAAGATTTGAAGGATGTAAATAAAGCCATTTGAAAATACAGTTGACTCTCCATAATTCTATATTTAAAGAACCATCGACTTATAGAGCTATGGAGTTATGGAATACAACGGCACAAAAAATTCTTAAATCAAAGGAACATTTTTTGTGATTTCAATATATCAATGATTACTTTTGTAAGAAATAAACACTGTTGTGTTGAAAGTATTCTTCCAATAAATATGTTTGATTACATGTTTTCCAATTTTCATTACAACTTGCAAGTATTCATTCTTCTCTACATAAGAAGTAGTCCAAACGTTCTAAAACAAAGGATTTTCAAAAAGATATTGAATAATGGACATACGTAACATCCATTAGTGAAGATATCGAGTTATGAAATTATCGACTTATGGAGTGTAGGGTGTATGACAATTTTAAGAGACCGAAAAATGCATCGAGTTATAGTGATGGGGAACGTGCCTTTGTAGCCGGCCTTCTGATAACGAGTTGTGAAGAGTCGAACATCATAGGGACTTGACGCCGGAGGAAATTAACGTGATATTCACAGGAGAAGCTGGAGATCAAATCTCCTGGGATGCCTTGAGAAATAACTCCATCTATTCATTCATTTTTTTCTGCTAGAGTCTGCTGGTATGCCTACATGACCTTTCCGGGAGCTTTATCACGACAAATTCCGAGTCAATTTGGCAAAAAATCTACAGGGATGGCTGTTGGAGTGGTTAAGGAATTGCAAACTTCTGAAGGCATGTCTTTAGAGATGGCTCTAATAAATGTTTTGATGCTATTATAGTCCGGCCTGGATTTGGGGGGGGGGGTGGCAAGGGTGCAAATGCCCCGGGCCACACGATCAAGGGGGCCCCCGAGGATCTAAAAAAAAAAAGACAAAAATTTAATGTGTTAATTTTGTGTTAATATTTCTAATATTTCTGTTCACCTTTTGTGATTTTTTTGTTTAAAGCTAAGAATTCACCATAATTGTGACCCGAATTCACGGAGTCTGTAGCATCATCTGCCAGTTTTCTAAGCGTGCATTTTCTTCCAAACAGTTGTCAAAATCTTTACCAACAAAACAAATAAAGAAATAAGGCCGACACAAATATTAATTTTCCTTTATGTCACCCCGAAAAATATTTTGAAGGGGGGAAAAAAGATTCATCATTTTTTTGACATCTGTTAGGGTTTTTCATTTTTTTAAATAAAAAATTAGTAAAATACCGTTTTGTCTCAAATTCCGAACAGTCTCATATTCCGAACACTCGGTTTTTGTATGGCGATTTCTTTGAAATGTTTCGCTGAAATATATCACCAAATAACAATGAAATGACAGTCAATTGCAATTCGATTTTGACGTCTCCAATATAATTTATACCGCGGGAGTAGTGATGATTCACTAGTTAGAGACCAGTAGAACAAGCTCAGATAAATTTATTTGTGAAATTGTTCATTTGAATACGATTTATTCGTGCTGTTCGGAATTTAAATCAAGGTGTTCGGAATATGAGACAGAATGAACACAGTGTTCGGCATTTGGATCAACATGTTGTTCCATATTTTAACATTTAAACAATACTAAAACTAATTAAATCAACATTATTAATGGTACACCCAACAGTCAACAGTTAGACTTTGCGAAGAAATTAAAATTTACACAAATATCATCCAAATTATGCCAATCAGATGCATTTGAAGTCACTGTTGGCCTTAAGTGTTCGGAATATGAGTCAAAACGGTAATAATCCAGAGGACGATTGAAAAAAGTTTCAACAACTATCGTTAAAAATAAAAATTCGAAAAAATAACTTTTTTTTTCATTTATATTTTTTTGTTCCTTATTTATTTTTATCCACCCCCACCACCCCCCCCCCCCCCTCGTACCTTCCAAATGGTCTCGGACATAAAAGAAATTTAATATTTGTATCAGCCTAATGCAAGAGATTTAAATATGAGTCTTGGGTAGGCCCATACAGCTTTTTCTGGAACTAGTCACCGAGAACCGACAATGAAGCTCATGTGTTTCTCTGACACCAATTTGTGAAAAAAATTATGCAATATTTTAGGTAGTCCAATATTGTGCAGTGTTTCAGACAATATTTCTATGAAAGCTGAATAGAGCAAAAAATCCATAAAATGGCAAAACATCTCGAGGTTTGTCGAATTTCGGGTTTACTCGTTTCCCGGGATATTAGTTCTGTGGGAATCCAGGGATTTGACAATTTTCCACACTATCAAACCTTATTTGATAAAATAGAAAAAAAATCATGCAAATAAGAATAAACAAGTAAATATTTTCATGACAACACCAGTTCACCAAGTAAGAAATACATTTGTTCGTCTAGTTGCCTAGTTCTAATGCTTTTCTTTTCAATATTAGTCGTTTTTATTAGCCTATGCTCGGAAAGCAAATTTGAAAGTACAACTAAACTTTGTAAATACTTTTCAGAAATTTACTTTAAGCATGATATTCTACAATACATTCAATGATATTTAATCGTTTCTTATGTTCTAAAGTTTTAATGACTTTTCAAATGTCAGATTGCTTTATTATTTTAAATTTAATTTTTACCATACTAACATTTATAAGTGTTTTAGAGAATGTGACAAAAATCCCTAGCAAACTCCTAATTTGTCGAGCTATGTTTTGATTTTTGTCAGGTTACTTCATCAAAATAAGAAAGTGTTATATGAAAGTGATTTTTTATAATTTTCATATTATGTTGGAATGTTTCTATGACAACAACACGTTAATTCTTCCAGTGGAAGATTTGCCCTTTGAAGGAAGCACCACATTACACAACGGAATAACATGCAATGCCCAGCAGTCGGAAAACATTCCTCATGAATTGTATTGTATTGTATTGTATGTCCTGCTTGATGCGTCCTAAAACCTCAATGTTCAATAATCTAATTTTACATTAAAATAGAAGAAATGCGCTGCAACTTTGATTCTAGGTTTTCCAAGCTGAGAAATGTTATCGCAAGACTTAAATTGAAATCTTTTAATTCGTAAATTAACATGAACGTCCTTATGGTTGACATCTTCTTTCTTCTTTCTGGCGTTACGTCCCAACTGGGACAAAGCTTGCTTCTCAGATTAGTGTTCTTATGAGCACTTCCACAGTTATTCACTGAGAGCTTTCTTTGCCGATTGACCATTTGTGCATGTGTATATCGTGTGGCAGGTACGAAGATACTCTATGCCCCGGGAATCGAGAAAATTTCCTTTACGAAAAGATCCACGACCAGCGGGATTCGAACCCACGACCCTCAGCATGGTCATGCTGAATAGCTGCGCGTTTACCGCTACGGCTATCTGGGCCATCGTGCAGATAAAATAGTCTCTTTTCAAACGGAGTCCGTAAAGAACGTCACGAGTGCAGTCGAAAAGAAACAGGTCCCAATAAATGTTTCTCTACCCAAGATTTTTTAGCTCAACAGTATTATTGAATAAAAATGAAAATAAGATTATTGTTGTGGTTGATTATCCCATGGGGTGGCAGAACCAGCATGAATAAAAAGGTAGATATTTCACTGAGTACATGGTAAGTCTTTCTTTTCTTCTGAAATTCTAAAACAATTTGTGTTTCAACGCTAAAATAGATCATGACTTCCAACTTTTATTGCATCCATTCTTGAACCTTCGCCACTCAATAACGAATACACGGCATGACGTGAAGGTAGATCATTATTCTTACATTTACGTTATTTCGTGTATTTTTTTGGCTTTCTGCAGTCATGTACTTTTAAAGCTGGATGTAAATTTATGTGAAAAGGTTGGCTTCTTTAATGTGCATCTAGAATTTTAAAATTTACACGGAATTTTTGAAGCTTTAAAAACAACAGTCTTTAACGTGGTTTCCAAGGTATCATAGCAGCCAATAGATGATGCTTTGTTAAGGCTAAGTAGCCCGTCATATGTTTTGGCAGCTATGTTTATATTGCAGCTCGCAACTTCCAATTAATAAAACGCAGTCTGCATGATAGATATTGGTTTGAAAAAGTATCACTATACACGCTCACATGTGGAAGGTATACTGATACTTTTTCAGCTAAGTCAGTGCATATCCAATTGATTTCCTTCACTTCGAAATCGTGAGGTGACTTGACAATAATCATCATCGACGCGTACAAATTTCAATGACGGCCTACTTCACCTTAAAATCATTAATGTGACAGCTGTAGTAGCTTTCTGTTCAACCGTAGAACGGAAAGTTATCTCTAAAGGCTGATTTGCTGCTGGAAATAAATGGCTAAAAAAATTTCTCACCGATTCCTTGCTGAAATTCTCTACAGCGATTCCCGTTTGAACTAACATTTCTTTTCGAATGCGAACTGCGATCAGGAAAAACGCTTTTTGGATCGATTTCTTGCAGAAATTTTGAAGTATGGGAAGGCCAAGCAATTACTGTTAAAAAGGATATTTGAAAATATTCTTGGATAAATTTCCGTTTGGTGTACGGTATTTCGTAGTATGCTCATGAAAAAAGTCTTGGAACGATTCATAGGTAAATATCTGGTAAAATCACTGAACAAATTCCAGAAATTATGGTATTGCACAAATCACTGAAGCATTCCTTGTTGTTGTTTTTGTTGCAGATCTAGAAGGTACCGTAATTTCAGGTGAAATTAATCATTTTCCATGGTTTTTCTTGACTGTTTTCAATAATGTTGAAAATTCCAAACAGCTGAATGCAGGAAATCAAGTACGAAGGTCAGCCTCTTTGGCTCATGTACCAACGTTTTCTAACAAATGTGTTTTAGTGCTAAAAATCATCCCTTATATAAAAAGTCGGGCAGTCCCTTTTCGGGGTGAAATTGATCACTTGTCAATGCGATTATTGTTAGTTTTTGAATCGACTCTACATTATGAATATAAGCTACCTGAATCCGAATATGCTTACTAAATTCTTAATAATGCAATATGTAATGAAAAATGAATAGTTAAACTTCAAGAATTGCAATGGAAACGCCTTTTCCTAAGGAAATACCTGATATCTAACAGAAACTTAATTATTTCAACCGTATGGGCTAATTGGTACCAGTTTAGAAGATGAAATCGGGCTGGGGGTTATATTTTAAGCATCCTTGAAAAAAATTCCGGTTGTTACCATGATCAAATCCAAATGATGTTTAGAACTAGAAGTATATTGATGTTTGTCAATACTACACCGTACATGATTTTTAAATTTTACATTACTTTCATAGAAATAAACATTCTTTAGCACAAAAAACTGAATAACATTAATATTTGTGCTCCATTAGGTAGAAATAGAATCATATGACACGGTGATCAATTTCACCCGAATTTACGGGAATCAGGTTAAATGTTTGATTTTATTATTGATGTTACTTTATGACGAATTTCCAGTGAAACTTATAGAGAAAATTTTGGAATATACCTTAAAAAAAACAGTCAAACCTACTTCTTAAGTAAAACTCTGGATCTTCTGAAACTCCGTCGAAGTTTCTAAAATACTTGGATATTTTTAGAAACTCCATGTAAATGATGTCTTAGAAAAAAATGTCAAAAGAATGCTTGAAAAAACTGGGAAAATCGCTAAGTAGTTAATGGGAAAATTCCTGTTTCTATCACTTGGGCTTGGCCCAAGGATACGCCAAAAATTTCTATCAGTAGTTTTCCTGATAAAATGCTCAGTGATCTCCTCAGTGAAATTGTTGGTGATGTTGAAACATTCCTGGAATGATCTCTGTGACAAAGAATCCTTGAAAATTCAGGGGAGACATTTTCTAAATCTGTGGCAATTATTTCAAATCCCTTATTTAATTTACGTCCACATTAGAACGAAAGATAGATTATTACTAGCTATATTATAGTGGTCCTATTTCAGAAATTATAAGAAACAAAACTGTTGGGTTTCTACATGCAAGCACTGGAAACAAGTTCCCTGTTGCTTTGTTTGCATTGTATTTGTTGCTGCTGTTGCTTTCAAAGAAATCCTATTAGAATTTCTGCAAAAACAAAATCCTGGAAGAATTCCCCAACGAATTCTTGGATTTTTTTTTTTTTGTTTTTATTTTTCAACGAAACCTTGGAGGAATCTTTGGATACGTTAAAAAAATGTTAAATTCTTGGCGAAGTTTCATATAAATTATCAGAAGATGTTTTCTAAGAAATATCCTGATGAATTATCAAGGCACCCAAGAATTAATAGGTAGGTAGGTATTTTTGAATGATAAAAAAATAATACCTGAAGGAATTTCGATTAATTAATTTCATGAAGCAGTCATTGGGGAAGGAATCATCAAAATACTTCCAAAAACAATTTTAACAAGTCATGGGTATACTTTATAGAAGAAAAGCTGGAGAAGTACCTGAAGCTATCTAAAGGATTGATATGAGGATAAGGCTGATACAATGTTTTTAACGTTGAAGGACTTAAAAAACTCATAAGGAGAGAAAAAATATTGTTCTGTTCGACCCTATCGGGGTATTAACGTTTTCAAAGTCAAAGAACCCCATGGAACAACAACCCCAAGGTCAACCTAGTACCATAAATAGCGAAGTAGTATTGTTTTGTCACTTTTCAAAAGTAAAAAAATAGCATTTCTATATATCTTTTTTTTTGTTATGCACAAATTTGTACCCTAAACATATTCCCCGCCTTGGGCCTACCAAGTGGTCTCCGACATGAAAGAAAAATAATATTTGCATCAGCCTATAGAGTAAAACAAAAATTCATATGATGAGTAGAAGAAATACCTGTATTTATCTCAAACGTTGAAATCAAAAAAAAAATGTGAATGCCTTGAACTCATGTATATACACTGTTAAGGTTTTTCTGTAGTATTCAAAAAAGAATATCAATGATAATGGTTCAGTTCGTAAGAAAATCTGAAAAATTTATAGTTATCCAATGCTCTAAATTTTTGGAGGTCTTCAGGCTAAGGAAGATTTGTTTGGAAATCAGAATTCATGAAGTGAATAGTTATACATTTAAAGCCGTAATTCCCTAGACTCAATATTTACAAAATAGGTATCTGATCCTGCTTAGGTATCTACATCAGCTAAAACTAAACGCGGCCCTAATCGATGGCTTAGTTCTTTCATGCGCGCTATCGATTGAACACAATAAGGAATTTAAGTTAAAGAACAAATATTTGTTGAGGCCCCCGAAATGTGGGGGCCCAAAACCACTGTCCTCCAGGGCTCCTCGGCCCCCTCTAAACCTAGCCGTGTGTATTAAAAATTTGGGATAATCAAGGGGCCCCTTTACATCACTGATCCAAGTCTCCTCCAAAACTTATGCTTGCCATGCTCATTTTATTTTTGGGATCTTTTAATGAGAAATCCGTACTGCGATTTTAGGGCCCGTAGGAGCCCGGGGCTCACCGCACCCCCTAGCTACGCTGCTGATTGCAAAAGTTTCCTTGTGTTTCCTAAAGTGGCTATAGTTATTCTCGCTAAAATTTCCTTAACTATTCTTACTATAGAGCATTCTGAAATTTCAAACTGATTTCAGAAACGTTTGTTTGAAATCATAGAAAGCAACGTTGAATTCAAAAACTGATCATTTGATATATTGTCAAGATAAGGCAGAAGTTCAAATCAAGCAGGAAATAGTAGTTTACTGATCCAGTTGCAGAATGATGATTTTTACAGCACGAGTCGTAAATTTAATTACGACGAGTGCTGTAAAAATCGAGTTCCGCAACGAGTCACGTACATTTTTTATTGCAATTTCGTAGAAGACCACTTGAGGGTATCAGAGATTATATCGGAATGCATTCACCATTATTTTATAATTTCTGAACGTGCTATTTTTTATTGTATACATATTTCAGCTCAGATAGCCGTAGCGGTAAACGCGCAGCTATTCAGCATGACCAAGCTGAGGGTCGTGGGTTCGAATCCCACCGGTCGAGGATCTTTTCGGGTTGGAAATTTTCTCGACTTCCCAGGGCATAGAGTATCTTCGTACCTGCCACACGATATACACATGCAAAAATGGTCATTGGCATAGTAAGCTCTCAGTGAATAACTGTGGAAGTGCTCATAAGAACACTAAGCTGAGAAGCAGGCTCTGTCCCAGTGGGGACGTAACGCCAGAAAGAAGAAGAATATTTCAGCTCGCAACCCAAAGCATTTTGGATGAACTTTGAGCTTCTCATGATACATTTTTCCTTCATAAGGCAATTTCAACTGCTAAATTTCCCCGTTCTTAATTATTCAGATGCTGTTTTAAAGACGAAAGGTGGACAATTGCTGGAAAATAGACCAAGGTTGGACTGTTCATCCACTGACATGCTCGCAGGTGACACTCATGAATAAGACAATGCTCACGGTGACCCATACACCACTAATCCGCTCACCAATTTTTGTCTGCTTCGCACGATTGCAGCTAGTTCACCTTACAATGAACCTCACAATTCTCCAATGAAAAACAAAAGCTCTGTACCCAATTCATTTGGGATCAATTAACCTGTTGATTTTCTTAATCCGAAAGTTTCCCCATCATAATACAGCCTCCATCGCGATTTTGTTTGTCCAAACACAACAAACCGTCGAAAAGATCTCTTCATTACAATGGTGGGAAATTTTGAAACTGGAGCACGACGGACAATTTACATGGCTACCAACCATCTCCGCCGAAAAAGCGGTAGGAATACAGCACACAGCAACATAACAATAGCAGCGCTCTGCCGAGCCACCAATAAAACGATCTTCCTTCTAGCAAGTAAGGGTAGGTGTTATATGCATTTACGGAATTAATCGATACACGTTATTTATAACACTGATAACAACGAAATACGAAAATGTTTAGTGTAGTTTACCTCGAATTAGCCGATATGACACGGAATTTTCCGGAACAAAATTTAGAATTTATTCAAACACACACACCTTCAAATTAATCTCATTCATAAACTACGTGTGATTTAAAATCAGTAGGGAGAGGAATTTGTCTATTTTTTCATGTGCACACTAGATTACAAAGAAAGGTCTAAGGTTTCCATCATTCGGTCCATTCAGTTTACGGAGACATCAGAATATTAAAACAATAATGTGAGGATTCTCTCTTCTAGAACAACGCACTGAGAAACAAGTTAAGTTGCTTCAAAATGACTTGTGGAAATCAGCTTGCAATAAGACAAAAAAAGTTGTCATTGGTGACTTCAATGCCAAACATCGCCAATGGAATAAGTTGCAAAGCCATTCCAACGATATAATTAACCGAGTGCTCATCAGGATATTTTTCAATTCAATACCCTGGGAGCTCTACTTGCTTTTCCTCTTCAAGAAACCAATCTATGATTGATTTGGTTTTAACCAACTCTAGTCACCTTTGTAGCCAACTGATTATTCACGCTAATATTGATTCTGATAAAACAGGGACATGACATTTCAAATATCCCATAAAGCGATTCGCAATCCTACCAGCTCCTTTTTCAATTATTTTCGATCCGACTGGAATACATATGGTACGTTTCATATGTATTCCAGTCGGATCGAAAATAATGCTGTAGTTAACATTTCTTTGCGAACAAAACTTGATATAAACAATGCTCTCGAAACTTTAACAAATTCCTTTGTTGAAACAAAGGGCTTTGAAATACCAAAATGTGAAGTATAATTCGAATACGTAATTAGGGACAATCTTAAGTTCTTGATTCGTCTTAAAAATGATATAATAGCGTTTTTCTCAATTAAGAATTAATAATTTTGAAAATATTTTTTTTAGTTAGACCCTGTAAATCATAAAAAAAATCTTTCTGGATTCCGAGATGTTCCGCGGAATTTCGATGCCGCGGTATTTTAGAGAATCATTCGAAATATTGCATACCCTTACTAGTGCATGGCGTCTGCGAAGTGAAGAAAAACAAAATAAAAACCGAAAGTGTTGCGAAAACTTGTGCGTCGTTGTTGGTGGCGGCATTGTGCGTCGAGTGCTGTTGTCGTGCACGTCGCCTATTTCAAGTTTTCAAACAACACCAACAACAGCATCTGAAAGACACTGCAGTCACTGGTGCTTATAATTTTGGGATGTCAAATTAAAACTTTTCTTACCGCCGTCCATAAATTTTCCCACTGTTTGGTTGGCCATGGTGGCTTATCGCGGGCAAGGCGTTTGATTGTACAGACGAAAGCGAAAACTGTCATACAAAAACTTAACTAAGATTGGCAATGTACATGCTTTGGTTGATACAAGGTGATCGCTATAGTGTTGCGATTAAACCTTTGTGCAATTGGGCTTTGAAATTGGAGGGAAAAACTTTGAACAATTCAGCAGATGGTGAAAAGATTTTAGGGGCTGTTCATAAACCACGAGGTCATTTTTTTAGTGTTCATGATACCATCAATTAGTATTTTTCCGAATAGAGACGAAGTTCTGATAATCGAATCGTGATATTGACTTGACTGACATAAGAGATAGAAGATCTTTTATATTTTAATTTCTTCTTCTACTTGGCATTACGTCCTCACTGGGACTGAGCCTACTTCGCAGCTTAGTGTTCAATGAGCACTTCCACAGTTATTATCTGAGAGCTTTCTTTGCCAAATTTGCCATTTTCGCATTTGTATATCATGTGCCAAGTACGATGATACTCTCTATGCCCAGGGAAGTCAAGGAAATTTCCATAACGAAATGATCCTGGACCGACCGGGAATCGAACCCAGACACCTTCAGCATGACTTTGCTTTGTAGCCGCACACTCTAACCACTCGGCTAAGGAAGGCCCCAGTATTCAAAAATATAAAACTTGCAACATTTGCATTTTCAAATGGAATATTTAAGAAATGTTTAAAAAAAAACCTGATCAATGTTACTACGGATTACGGTGTATAATTATATATGGTACTTATCCAAATAACTGCAAATTTATTACGTTTTTCAAAAATGCATGCAAAAACCATGTTCCGTTATATTTGGAGCAGAACATTGCATGCAAATTCATTCAAGTAATATTGTGAAATTCAAAACCATGCTGGTAAAAAGTCTTCATAAGCTAAACCGTTATACAAACTGCGGTTCGTCGAAGTTCAACTCATTCCATGAGTATAAATCTAGGCGTACGCACAGCCATCGCTCATCTCACCTTTCGATCCCAACTTATACCAGGTGAGAAGATCAGAATGGATTACACCGCGGCTAGCTGCTCGGCGCTCGCTTCTGGGAAATTCAATGCTTCACGCTGTTCTACCCTACAATTTAGAAACCTTCCGCGCAAATGGTTCGCACTTTGCAGACTGCAATAAATCTTCCAAATTACAACCCGAAAAACCACCAAACTTGTTCGGTCCTCGCTGCACAGAGCATAACTGAAAATTATGAAAATTTATTGGCTATTTATTCCAACCCTTGGTCGGATGATCAGCCGGATGGGCGCTCTCCGTGACACCGTAACCACTCGCCAACCACACTGGGTAGTGGGTGGCCGGAATCGCAGTGCGTAAATCTCGCTTACAATCACTTTACTCCTGCCAAAGTACCAGATCCTTCATCCTAGCGCCATCGATTACATTCACATCGGCCCGTCGTCATAGCCGATGGAGCCGTGAGTCAGTCAGTCATCTCACCATAGAGCAATTCCAGCTCAAAACGTAAATAAAAATGGCATTTCCAGACTTTCTATTTTAAATTCATATACATCTTTTCACATGTATTATCAGTTATCTGATATGACATTTCCCTTATAAAAATGCTAATACTAGACTACGTGTTGTAATAATTCGGAAATTTATAAAAAAAACCTGACTTAATCCACCGATGGTGAGACTGAACCCTTTTTACATCTCCATACAGGTTTGAGATAATTATTATTCATCATTCATTTGGAACCTTGTACCAGTATAACTAAACTTAAGGTGAAGATAAATCGAAGCCAAATTTCAAATTTTCAAGAGCACGGATCTGGAGAACCAAACTTCCGTTTAAGCTGAAAACTTAATCGATTGGTCACTAGCTGGTGATAACCAATCGATTAGGTTTTCAGCTCAAACGGATGTTTGGTTCTCCAGATCCGTGCTCTTGAAAATTTGAACTTTGGCTTCGATTCATCTTCACCTTAAGAATTTTATAACTATGTTCTATCTGCCCTAATAGTTTCATGGTTTAAAGGCGGATATCAAACTTTATTACTTTTCATACGCTTTTTATTGCTGTGTGCGTTGAAATGCAAATATCAAGAGACCAAACGCGGTAAGATTTTCAACAAAAAAGGCGATGTCAACGATTTATTTTAAGTGCTAGGTCGGCGGTGGTATTGATGATGGTTGCTAGGTATCCTTTGGTTACTTTGTGTTACCGCATTTGAAGCCCAGTTAGATTGGATTTGCACGTCAAACGCAAACAGCAATATCATAGTTTGAGAGGGTCTATAAACCCATGTTGCTATCCTGTAAAATAGTATCGAAAAATGTAAAATTGATGTTCTAAAATGATTTTGCCAGTGATTTTTTTAAGATTTATGTGCAGGTTTAAAATAAACAAGAGGGGAATTTTAGAGATTTTTGAAAAATAAATCGATTTTTAGGTTTGTTATTTATAATTCGATTGCAATATGATTGTAAATAGTGACAGAGCTTTCAATCGATGAAAAAGAGCTTAAATCGGATTAAAAATAGCTGAGAAATTGAGCAAAATGTAAAAAGTTGAATATTTTAGAAAAAAAAAATATATCCAGTAATCCTAGTAATCCGATTTAAATGAAAATTTGAAGACTTTTGATTGAATGTCAGAGCTCTCATTGGCCGATAAAAGAACTTGAATCGGTACAAAAATGGCTGAGAAATTGATCAAAGCGCAGACAGAATATGCTTTTTATAGTACTTCACGATACTGTTTGAATCATAACTCTGTAACGAAAAGTCCGATCGCAATGAAATTTAATAGCGTTCTATGTAATGTTGAAGCTTTCATTTGGAGCTAAAAGAGTTAAAATCATTTAACAAACAGCTGAGATAATTGAGTGACATTTTTTGTAACACACACGCACATACACACACACGGACAGGTGCTCAGTTCGTCGAGCTCTATCGATTGGTATATAAGACTTGGCCCTCCAGGCCTCGGATCAAAAGTCGTTTTTTTCAAGCGATCTTTATACCCTTCTTATGGTTGTAAGAAGGATAAAAAGCGGTGCATTTGAATGATTATTCGATAAATATACTTAGTGTGTTTGAAGAAGTTTCAGTTAACCCCTCTACCGGCAGCTTCATTTTTTACCGCAATAAAAATATTCAAACCTCGATGACTTTTTTGTTTCTACATATTTCTGCACCAGTTTTTCACAAGTTCTCAAAAAATCTCTTCTACTTAAAGGAGCCATGTCGATATCTTTCATCTGGTTTGAAAGATATTCCGATGTTCTTTGGGGGACCGACATTCTCCATCTAAAATGTCTTTGGCGACCATTTTGTTTTACGTCAATTAATAAAAAAAAAACAAAATGTGGGCTATATAAAGCTAGGCGATAAGGAGCTACACTGAAACAATCATACAAATCGGTTAAGTATTCTAGGAGATATCTGAAAATTACGATATGATGTTTTTTGAAGTTTTCAAGATCTTTATTTGGCCAGCGTGTTACCAAAAACCTAAATGCTCATTGCTTAATGACGGCTGCACCAAATTGCCATATTTTTTCACAACATACTCTCACCAATATATTGTTCCGAAGAATGAATATCCGAATACCATACAAATTCTGTATCCTGAGATATTTACGTGAGTTATAGCTACGCGTCGGTCCCCCAAGGAATTTCGGGATATCTCAGGATCCAGTTGACCAATGATCAATATCGATGCAGATTCTAAAACTAGGAGAGTTTTTTGAAAACTTGTGAGATAATGGTTAAAAAATATGAAGAAACAAAAAAGTTATCGAGATTTGAACATTTTTATAGCGTTAAAAAATGAAGCTGCCGGTAGAGGGGTTAATAACAAGATCTGTTAGAAAAAAATAAATGGAGGGAAAATCATTGCAAACGCAGTTAGGGTAAATGATCCAATGGTTGTGGGTATTCCTATAGTTGCAGTAGTGCCATTCCTACTGTTTTCATTGAGTTAGCTACAAGTATGGCACAGCCTATCATGAATTTAGCTACTTTGTACTTGGAATATAAGAGAACATCGTTTGAATTTCTTTGAAATTGATTAAATATTTTCAAAGTGCTTACAATTTTCTCGCCTGCATCAAAAGTTGCGTAAAGTTCTTCTATAGAAGTGGATTTGAAGGAACAGTGTACCAATAGATAGAGATATCATTTTTCAATGACATGCCGTACACGTAAAAATAAAATGAAAATGATAATTAGCTTAGTGTTTAATATTTGCTTGACATTTTTTATGTTTATCCCTTACGATGAATATGAAATATGCACTGCATGATTGTATTGTATACTTTGCAATGCATTTTGGACATTTATCTCTTCATGTGAATATGCATGATGATTGGCTAATTTTGGAGCTTGTCGAAATTAATTTCATTTTCCTAGCAAACCAGCAAGTAACGACACGTTTTCTGATAGTATTTATCGTTTTGTTTAACTGTTGCGTTAGAAATACGTACCAATAATGGCGAAATTACGACTGGACTACTGCAATTCTATGCAGAGGTATATAAAGATTATAAGTTATTACACATATCTATTAATTTATTATATTCAATATTTTTCAGTAGGTTCCTTCAGGGTGAATTACAATGGCAGCGGGAGACTTTCAAAGCCGGAAGTGACCAGTATAAAGCCCATTCCAGAGCGCGATCGATTCCGTGACACTACCAGTTTTACTACTAATCTGACAAGGTAAGCCCGGAAGTTATTATTTGAATATTTTTTATCATACAACCGTTCTATTTGTTCATTGCAGGAGTACCACACGAGGCGGACCGCAAAACCCTTTCCCTGGATTATTGAAGATTACTGATCGACAAACGCAAGCAGCTATTCAAAGGCACGAAACTCACTCTCCATAAGACCAAAGAGTGAGTCAAGGACATTCGAGAAAACATGGACTGGTATGCAGGATGATGACGAATCAAGAACACGGCGAGCAACACGGTAAACCAATGTGACTCGGATGAAGACAACTCAAAGCACATCATTCATTAGATTTTGATTTTATAATGTGATAACACAGCGTAACAAAAATGACATTTTTAAGTGTCTCAAGGATCAAATTATGTGTCTCTAGTAGATTTGGGGTTGCTGAATCTGGTGCCATTCTCAGAAATGTTCCAGCACGTCACAATTTTTAGCTACAGGTCGCCAAAGTTGTATAAAACACTGGTTTTATTCATGTTTACATGAAATTTAAATTATGATTTGTCAATTTTTTTTGTGATCTAATCCACCAAACATGCTAAATAGAACTTGAACTTTTATTTCAGACATAATTTGATTGAAATTGCGCGATTAAATTTCGATTAAACCGATTTTTTTAACATGCTTGCAGTCTCCATACAAAATTCTTCGTTTCTTCTATATGGCAAAATACAACAATTCTCTAAACCATCAAAAAATAACTTTCCCGCATCGAAAGTATTACAAACTTCGATAATAAGTATTGTTAAACACATAAAGTTTGAATTCTGTGGCAAATTAAGCCAATATATTACCTTACAACCTGGCAAACTTGCATGCAAGTTGGCTGAAATAGTCATTTTTTGCATTTTCAACAGTCAATATCTCAAAAACTAGACGTGCTATGATATTTCTGAAAACGGCAATGGATTCAGCAACCCTTAATTAAGTGAATAGCAGTATTTTGGTGCTGGAGACAAAAACGTGTTCCGCAGTGTAATCAATCAGATTGAAATGATTGGTATAATAAATCCTAATTACTTGAGGAAAAATTTCATGAAATTTTTCATCTGTTTACAAAAACGAAAAAATAAAACAAATTTTTAAGAAATTTAGTGAATAATAATTCATTATGCACGGGAGAGCATACGTTGCCATAAAAATCATTTATACTAACAAGGCATATAAGGTACATAATCATTGCTAGGGGTGAATAGACCGAATATGGTTTTAGTATGACTTTTACATATATTTTTTAAAACATGAAGATCGGGTAACCAAGCCCAGTGGGTACTTTGGTCGTATGCTAACAGGGACGGGGGAATTTGCTTTTGTTTTTGCTTCTGCAAACTTGGAGCGTCTGTACTCCATGTTAGGAGCGGCTCACAACAGCGTCTATTCCCCATGTCAGGCGCGGCTGATCATCGTCCGAGCGCCAGAGAAGAACTCTAAGCTAAACTACGCACTATGGTCCACCGAACATTTAAGGGGAGTGGTCCTCCACAGCAGTGTTGAACAGACTCATTTCCCCGAAATTCGAATTGTGAAGCCATGAGCTGTTATAACTGTGCGTTGTATTCCTGAGATGGAGGGGAGGTGGTTGGGCTTGAGTGTTGCACATGGGATCCGACAGTTTCGATCTCGGTGGGCCGCAATTCAAGTTTCGGTGAAATGATCCGCACTCACTCACTCACTCATTTCATTTCACCGAAACATTAATTGTGGCTCTCTGGGATCAAAATTGATCGATTTTGTGTGCAGTACTCAAGATTAACCATCTGCTTTTCTATCTTAGGAGGATAGAGCATGGTTGTTGTAGTTCGTGGCTTCATAGTTCGAAAAATGTTATTTTCGGGGAAATGAGTCTGAGCAACACTGCTCCGCAGATCTAGGGGGTTGGTGTCAGGCCCTGCAAGCCAGCGGTAAAATAAAATCAAGCAACAAATAATCAACGAGAGAATACGATCCGGGACAATCGGCGAAGACCACATCGACGAAAAGGGACTAGCGATTAGGAGCTCGGTACGTGAAATTGTCAATCTCCCAACTTCATCGGGAGCACACGCATACTCGCCGACGTGCTGAAGGACCGCGGATTCGGCATTGGAGCATTGGAAGGGATCGATGGTACGAACGTTTAGAAGTAACCATACCATCTACCATAAATGCGGCAACACACACGAGCTGGGAACAGCTTGTATAGTGATAAGTGAAATGCAGAGGCACGTGGTCGGGTGGTGGTCAATCAATGAGAGAATGTGCAAGTTGAGGCTCAAAGGCCGGTTCTTCAACTTCAGCATAATAAACATGCACAGTACTCACTCCGGAAGCACTGATGATGATAAAGACGCTTTTTACGCGCAGCTTGAACTCATTATAAGGGATCTAAACATTCAGGTTGACCATGAGAAGGAATTCAGACAGGCAATTGGAAAGTTCAGTGTCTACCGGCTGACGAACGAAAACGGCTTACGGCTAATCGATTTCGCCATCTCCAAGAATATGGCCATTCGTAGCACCTACTTCCAGCACAGTCTTCCATACCGATACATCTGGAGACAAACAGCAGACAGAATCACAAATCGACCACGTTCTGTTCGATGGACGGCACTTCTCCGACATTATCGACGTCAGGACCAATCGTGGTGCTAACATCGACTCTGACTACTCTCTGATGATGGTTAAACCGCTCCCAAAACTCTCCGTCGTTAACAACGTGCGGTACCGACGACGGTCACCCCGGTAGAGCAGCTTAAGCAACCGGATGTAGCAGCTGCGTACGCGCAGCACCTCGAGGCTGCATTACCGGAAGAGGGTGAGCTGGATAAAGCCCCTCTTGAGGACTGCTGGAGAACAGTGAAAGCAGTCATCAACAATACAGCTGAGAGCAACGGCGGGTACGTGGGACGGAGTCTACTCGAATCTTTCTATAATGTTCCCATCCCAACTTCTCGAATTGTATACCCAATGTGTAGGCAAGAGAAAAAGGAAAAATAAAAACTGTAACTTCCACGACGTAACAAGCCGTGATTGGATCACTCAAGAACAATGCAGACAAATCTTTACATTTGAAATATTACGACGCAATTTCATTTGATTGGCTGGTCCAAAGTCACGGGACCTGAAAGGAAAAGCCATTTGTAAAATCAAATCACTTTTATTGAAGTGCTTTTAGTGAACAGTTCGGTGTCGGAAAAGCTTAAGGTGAAACTCCTTCGAATCCACTAATAACTGTATAAAAGTAGTGGTATACAAAAAATATTCTCCTATTTGTTGATAATAGTGAAATTATAATTGATAAGACGTTGTTGCCAGTAATCACTACTTAAATTTGAGACTTTTCCCCTTCGACTAAATAAGATTGCTTGATGTCGTACGTAACCCTCAACGTATCTGACAGCCCTGCAAGCGAGCAGCCGGCGTAAAATTAGAAAAATAAAAAAAGGGAAATACTGTGATCAAGTGATTGTTTTTAGCACGGTTTGGTGAAATTTTAAGTTGTTTTCATCAGAAATCAACCAGTAATTGTTCTTTAATTAACAAGTAGTGAAAGTAAACAGTGTTGGAGGTTCTACGTTTAGCAAAAGTGGTAAAATTCGTCGAAAAGTGTTCTTCGTTCGCAGGCGGATAAGTGTAAACAATTGTAGCAAAGTTAAACGTCCGTGTTGAAAATTAGCACGGTTCATGAAATTTCCACCAGTTATTAGTGTTGAAACTACGGAAATCGTAAGGTAATAGTGTTCTGATGTCTCGTTAGCAATTTGGGAGTGAACTTAGTGTAGGTAAGTGGAATATTTCGAGAAATAATGTGAACTTCCAGAAATGTGTTTGTATATGTGAGGAAGCCATTTTCACTGCCATGACAGGGATTCCTTCCTATATGTCCTTAAAGTTTTCAAGTAGATCTCTTTGCAGTTATTTTGTGGTGAATTTTATAGCCTAAAATGAATCGTAAATGCCATAATATCATTATAAAGTTGTAAAGCTAATTTATTTCCATTACCAGAAGATTATTCTTTGTGTACTTAAAGTTAGTGAAAGGCACTAGTGACTAATTTAGGCTGAAGAAACGTAGACCCAGGTAAGACAGATTGTGTCTCAAATGTGTTCACGTTGATAGTTTTTCCCATTAACGTGGGAGCCCGGTCGGGGCACCAATTGCCTCTAAAGCCTGGTATCCACATCCTAAGTAGAGCGGTCAAGTACAATTTGTAGGGGACGGACCTGGTGTAGTGGTTAGAACACACGCCTTTCACGCCGAGGACCTGGGATCGAATCCCATCCCCGAGATAGTCACTAAAAATTTCAGTGACTACTTCCTTCGGAAGGGAAGTAAAGCCGTTGGTCCCGAGATGAACTAGCCCAGGGCTAAAAATCTCGTTAATAAAGATAGAAAAAAATAGTACAATTTGTTGCTAATTACCAAAGTAATTTTGACAGCTGATCCAGAATGAGCGAAGTGTGTCACTTTTACTTGCGGAATAATTGAGCGGCACATTTTTCCGTACGGAATAGTGACAGCTCCATTTGATTTGTACGGCAGGCGTTACAAATGTTACGAAATCAGCTCTACTTGTCAACTGAATACAGCTCAAGTAATTTGGACAGCTGAAGTATTTCTTGGCCATACTTGTCCTATCCTTTTGCACAGTACTTACGAAGTGGAAACTACCCATAATTCGTGAGCGAGTAAGTTGAAAAGTGGTGCAAATTCGTATCGGCGAGTATACACGTGGCTTCCATACCGAAGTAGTCCAACTACTGCACTCCCTGGTGTCGGGAAGACATTCAAGCCAAGACTGTCGATCTACCACCCACCACCCGTTGGAAAATTTGCTCGAATCAAGTTGTTCTTGGCCGCCGGCTGAATCTAACCTCTCATTACTAGCGTGAGAGACGACGGCTGATTCTAACCTCTCGTGCCCCGAGAGATATCGAATTGTGCACGCGTTACATCAAAGCAAGCTTTCAGGTAGTCAGGACAGCAACCTGCGGCAGGTGCCGAATACGTCACCCGTCTCGTCGTAGAGGAAAGTTGCTAACGGCGGTACCGCAGATGAAAAGTAAAGGGTCTTCAAATTAAGGTCAGTGATCACTGTTTAGAATAACAAATTGAAATGAGCTCAATTAGGTCTAGCTAGACAGGAAGTACGTTTTGGAATGATCCATAAATTAAATGCAAGGAATCGCGTGGCGAATAAATAGTTTTTTTTGTGTTTGTACATATTTTAAATAAAGGTTTTCTAAAATTATCTTGAATGATGCTTTTGAATAAGATTAGATAGGATTGATTAACTCGCCCACAGATTGAGAGTTTCAGGCCGGGCATCCCTGAAATAAACTCCGCCAACGACCTCCTTTTGGAGTGGCGCGTAAGTCGTTCGCAGGTTTCAAAGAAACTTTTCATTCCGGTATTTTGGGGACTGAGCAATGCAACGCTCTGTCCGTTGGTTGTAAGCGGAGTGTTACACATGTACAAAACGCTCATGAGGCCGGTAGTCCTCTATGGGCAAGAAACATGGACGATTCTCGAGAAGGACTTACAAGCACTTGATTTGATTTGCAAAAAATAATGTTAAACTTTGACGAGCAGTTTTCTTTAGGTGTTTTGGAAAAAATATTTGGCTCTTCAACCAAAAGCATTTTCTAAGATCTTCTATTTTCATAGCATTGTAGAATAATAGTTGAACAATGCACAGAAACCGATTACAGAAAACCGAATAAATGAAAAACATAGCATAAACAAAGTGTCCACTTCATAAAATGAACAGTCCTTACTGATATATCTACCCTAATCCTTTATATTTACTCAAACTCCTTTGAATTACTTAGATGTCAACTTTTGGATTAAAAATCCATTTTTTCGATAGGATCTGATTTCGGAAAGCTAAAGTTTAGGCGATTTGCGTTTTGAGCTGGAAATGTTCCGTGCTGCTCCGACGGTGACCGACATTATGTTTGCAAAAGTTAAAGTCCAAGTGCTTTTGAAGAACAATGACGCCGTACCGCCGTCCATGCTTTATAGGCAGGAATAAAAATAGCATAAATCTCAGACAAAGTGGCTGATAAAATCACCCCCACTTTATAGTATCTAATCAATTCACTAGCCGAGAACGGGCAAATAGGTAGGGAGCCAAGCGGTTAGTGACTTTTCCCGCTGTTACCATTTAGTAGAGCTTGAGGGGCCCACATAGCCGTAAATATGCAGCTATTCAGTAACACGATGCTGAGGGCCCCGGGTCCGAATCCCGTCGATCGCGGATCTTTTCGTAATGTATATTCTATCGACTTCTCAAGGCAAGAGTCTCTTCGTGGGCAATTGGCAAAGAAAAATCGCAGTTAGTAAGGAATGGTACACATATTATGTCACGCTAAATATGGACTTTTATGAGACAGTCAAAAATTTTGTAAGGCTTGCCACGCTGTGACCCCCACCCTCCCCTTGGAGCGTGACGTAATTTGTGCATGACCCCTAACTGTGGAAGCGTTGCTCCTAAGAACATCATTAAGCTGAAAAGCATGCTGTTCCACAGTTGGGACGTTACACAAGGTAAGAAGAAAGCATGAAGATGACAATGAAGTTGGTTGGTTTGACTTTATTAACGAGATTTTTAGCCCTGGGCTAGTTCATCTCGGGACCAACGGCTTTACTTCCCTTCCGAAGGAAGTCGTCACTATAACTTTTTACGTCATAAGTGACTATGTCGGGGATGGGATTCGATCCCAGGTCCTCGGCGTGAGAGGCGAGTGTTCTAACCACTACACCAGGTCCGTCCCCATGACAATGAATGTCAATGTTCGATGGTTTGAGGATGTTCGGGGAAACGGGGTCATTAAAAAAAGGATAAAACACAACGGCAACGTGATTGATTCAGCAGATTAATTCCGCTGGGATAAATACATAAATTTCAAGAACTAAAGACGCACTTACTATGTGGAGTGGCGAAGTGACTTTAATCCGATTAGAGAAATTTGTCGTCTATGTAACTAAATTTATGAGGACAGCATGATTTTTTGTTTAAAGTATGTAGCGGATAATTTATAGCACTGTTTACAATAATATGAGCGTATGCCAAATTTCTTATAAATGTTCAGCTATGCTATGACAATTATAGATTTGTTGCTTAATAAACTATTGTGCTAAAGTTTCCTTTGGACCTTAACCTACGTATGGTTAATCTATATAAATAAAAATGGAATGGTGTTTGTATGTCACGAAATGGCTTCCGAACGGGTCAACGGATTTAAATGATTATATTTCCGTTTTGTTCGTCAAGTGTTCTGACGTGTTTGTGAGTATAAAAATCTCAGGATATTCACCGGGAAAGTCAGAAAAACGAGCGTGAAAGGAACTGTCATTTTGTATGGGATGATTCATCACATTTTTTAACAGCCTACTTGATGGCAAGACGAAGTTTGTCGGGACCACTAGTTTTCTAATATAAAAATTTCTAATATAAAAATGTCGATATTCAAATACTTGCCGGAAAGTGAAATACATAACTATACATGGTGCATAGTTCTAAACTGTACTTCAGTGTTCTAAATCTAAATGTCAATCCTTTGAAGAGCTATCTTCCTGGTATCACAACAGCTGGTCCATATTGGTACAGCATACACTATGGCTGGCCTGAAAAATTCTTTGAAGATCACAAGTTTATTGGAAGTGGTACCGACCGAATTGAGCTAGAAATGTTTTTTTCACCAGGCAACCAGGTCTAAATCCTTATCCTTTCCAAAGAGCCAAACCTCAATTAATTTCAAATTGTATAGCTATCCCACGTGATGATATTATTCAAATCAGCGCCCTGATGTCAGTTTTGAGATCCTAGGCTAACAATCCCTCCAGCATCAAAAGTAGTTTAGATAGAAGAAGGAAAAACAAAAGAACAGGATAGTCGCTCAGTCAAGATAACAGATGTCAGGTCAATTATGTTAATTGTGTTCCTGACATCCCACACCTCATTTCAATATGTTTCTCCAAAACATTATGGCACTAATCTGAAACTTGCGTGACCTAGATAGTTTGTCCTAACGATGGCGAAAATCGTATTTATGAGATTTTAAACAGTTTTAGCTCAAATGCCAACACTAGCATTTTCAAAGGACCAATCGTTAGATTAGATGGGGTCCGCTCATAAACCAAAATTGGTTGTACCGTTTTGACTCATATTCCGAACACTCGGTTTTTGTATGGCGATTTGGTTGAAATGTTTCGCTGAAATATGTCATCAAATTACAAGGAAATGGCAGTCAATTGCAATTCAACTTTAACGTCTTCCAATCTTGTTTATACCTCTGGATTAGTGATGATTATCTGGTTCGACACCAGTAGAACAAGCTCAAATACATTTATTTGCGAAATTCTTCTTTTGAATACGATTTATTCGTGCTGTTCGGAATTTGAATCAAGGTGTTCGGAATATGAGACAGAATGAACACAGTGTTCGGCATTTGAATCAAAATGTTGTTGGGTACTTTTATGTAAAAACAAAACTAAACAAGTTAAAATAAACATTGTTAGCAGCACAAAAACAGCTAACCGTTAGACTTTGCGAAGGAATTAAAATTTATACAAATATCAGGTAATTTATGCTCAGCAGATGCAATTGAAGTCACTGTCGTCCTTAAGTGTTCGGAATATGAGTCAAAACGGTAGGAGCGTAGACTTCGTGGTTTAATATTAGCTTCACACTCTTGACAGCATCCACCCAAAAGGTCCGAATTGAACTCAATAACTCAGATGCAAGAGCCCATGCCCATTATTTGACATTAATTTCTCACCCTCACACCACCAATTTCCCATAAATTGTTTGTTTGTAATTATATCGCCTTTTATTATAATTAGGAAAACTGCCACGATTATGAGAAATGGGGTTCTGCTTTTCATCGTTTATGATTGTTGATGAGTGTTCATCCAGAAGGGCCTTCTGTTGGAGGTGCTTTTCTGCCACAAAAACCACTCCATGAACAGCGGAAATCGCCAACAAACACATTTCGGCACAACTAGGCATAATGCGGGAAGTTCATTTCGCTTTTAAGGCCTTCGCAGTCATAAAGAGAGCGAAATGTTTTAAGGTTCCCTGGATGGACATTTGTTGTTGGGGAAATGTTTCGGCCTGGTGCTAGAGAGAGGTCCGAGTGGGATTTATTAATCTTGTGACGGAGTTTCGTTATCGACTGGAGTACCGGTGAAGCACACACATTCGGAACAGTTTGTTGGGATATTAAATCAAGCAGCATCGAAGGTTTTGTGAGAAGTTTACTTAATTATTGACCTATTATAATGTAGGTTCTTGGTATCGAATGTTGAACAATAGAATCTATTAGGGGGAGAACCCAAATGCCGAACACTTAAGGCCATAAATTCATAATATAAAAAAAAAATGATTAAATGCGATCCTGTAATAAACTTTTGTGGCTTTTAATCAAAAATCAGTTTAAAAATATAAATATGAATTTTGACATTAAATTTTGATGATGTATTTTTGCAACAAATTTGCCAATCTTAAAGGTGGCCTCCAATACCGGACACAACCTAGCAACGTTTCAAATTCTTTAAATGTATACAACATTGAATATGTTCACTCAAGAAATAGTAATTCATTGCAAATTTTCATTTGCACCATTCTACTTGGCCTGCAAGACGTCCATCCAAAATCCTCTGAATACATGAGGAAACATTACACCTTTTACTATATTGTCAGGAATATTCAAGTCTGTTATTGTTATTGTTATTACATGTTCCACAAAACCCATAAACAAATGAATGTATTGCGAAACCCAGGTGCACAAAACGGAACACCCAGTAGCTAGTGATGAATTTTTCGTTTGAAGAAAAGTTTCCACCGACTGGAGCGGGAATCGAACCCAGGCTTCGTGGCGCAATAGCCTAATCGACTGACATCGCTAACCGCACGGCCACGCATCCCACGTGATTAAAATCGCGCTATTTAAACCAAACTATATCTTAGATGAAATTTTAGGTCCTATTCTGCATGATTCGTGGGTTAGATCACTGAAAATTTGATTGAATTATAGTTTAATTTTTTGTGAACATTTATAATGCAGTGTTATATACAATTCTGGTGACTTGTAGCTCAAAACTGTGAACATTTTTAAGAGCGGTATCGGCCCAGCAACTCAAAATTCACTAGAGGCACAAGATTTTATCCTTGAGACACGCAAAAATGTTATTTTGGTTACGCTGTATAACCTGTGATGACTGTCTTCGTTTGATCAACTTGCCTGGTAACTGATCAGCATTTTTGTTACAAATATTTTTCAAAATCCATACGACAAAAACGTTTAGGAAAACGAATATCAAATTTTAACTACAGTAGTTATACCGCAATCAATTTAAACGCATCTGACTTTTTAAACTGCGGCTTACAAACACCGCGATAGAATCTTCAGATCCAAACCACAGTTAAGCCAAATGTCATGGTGGATATTCTTGATGAAGATTTGTTGGAATCATGATTGCGAGGCAGCAACATCTTCCGAGCAAATGTCTTATCATCCAAGTGATGATAATTTCCTAAAGTATGTGCACTACTAGAGTGGACCATTCATTCACACTTAGAATAAATCGCCACAAACTGTGAACATAAAGCACTGAATTTGAACGGTAAACAAAAGCATTGGCGTAGCTAGGATTTTTTTCTGGAGGGGGGCTAGGGAGGGCCAATATGTCGTAAGCCATAAACACGATTTTTACAAATTTCGTAATTCTAACAGATTTGTATTGATTTTATTTATCTGTTATTTTGTTTCATTGCGCGGCACATCAGTGATAATTGCAAATTTCAATTTTCACTACGGAAAACATTCATTCTTTTTGTGATCGAGTCAAAAATCCTTCAAGAATTCAAAAAAAAAAAACTCACAAGGAATGTCCTTTGTGATTGTTCCACAAACATTTCAGGTATTCAAACATGTGCTTTGAAGGGATTCCTCTGAGAATTCCTATCTCTTGAAGAATTCCGCTAGAGAATGCATAAGAAATTATTTTAATGGTTTCTCTTGGAAGGTCTTCTACGTTCTTATTACATATAAATTAAATTGTAAGTTTAAAGAATCCTCCAGTAGTTCATTAATAATTTGTATAGGATTTCAGAAATTACTGAAGATTTTCTGTTTTTCGGAATTGACATATTTCCCGGGATTTGCATATATTTCGATATTAATTTGTTGTTTTTGTAATCAAGAAGTATGAATAACCTTCACATGGGATTAATGTTATAATTGTTGTTATTCTTCAAAACGAAGTCAATAAATGTTTTTGGAGAAACATGAATAAATTACTCTCAAAAAAAAAAAGAAAAAACATACAAGTTTACTGGTATAAAAATATATATACAAAAATACAAATAATTAAAAAAAAAAATCATCAAGATTTGCTTTATTTTCAGGATTTTGAATATTTCACACTGAGAAAGAAGTTGGTTTCAATTTATGAGCTATGGAAAAAATACAATCGATCAATGCATAAGGTTTAACAAAACATTCAAAGTATTTAGATAAACCTTCATCATCATCATGAAAATTCAGCTTCAAAGGATGTCACAGTTGGAAAAAAAACAGTTGGTTTTCAAGAGAGCAATATAATTTCAAAAAAACGAAAAAACTGCTGCCATCCAAAACTGTCTTCCATTCAGTGAGTTGTCATTTGCTTCAGAGATGAAATTGAGAGAAACTAACCAAATTAATGCTGCTAAGATTCTCCATTGAGTTGTTCAAACGACTTCATCACGTGCCAGCAAAATGAGAAATACTTGGAAAAAAATGTCAGAAAGTCCAACCTATACCGATTTGGAAGCATTAGCTCTGAATGTTGACAGTAATTTATCAGCTCGTGGATCCGGTTCATGAAGTTTTTGTTATAAATTCGCTTATCGGATGAAAATTAAAAATTTGGCGCCTCTTGGAGCTGACAGAGCATCTATGTTGGACAGAAAGAAATAAAAAATCAGCCGAAGTTCAAGGTGCAATCGGGCGTGTTTGTTAATGAACCAAGGGCAGGAGAAAGTGGAACGTATAACACAGGAAACGCGGCCCCGAAGTTCATCCAAAACGTTGAAAAAGTGATCAATATAACTGGAGTAGACCAAACCCAAATTCAGCGTTGCGGTACAACTTTGTTAGTAATGCCATGTGGACGTAACGTGGATTACAAAGCATTCGGAGCGTATTGTGATCAAACAGCTCGTTAGTGCCACAAGCCGTATCCGTTGTATTATCTTCCGGTTAGCGTCCACAAGG
This sequence comes from Aedes aegypti, assembly GCF_002204515.2. Taxonomy (NCBI): domain Eukaryota; kingdom Metazoa; phylum Arthropoda; class Insecta; order Diptera; family Culicidae; genus Aedes; species Aedes aegypti. Next base: position 129,647,162 of record NC_035109.1, on the reverse strand, counting down.
TTTTGGTGAGTAGATCAAATATAATCATTCACTTTTTGGTACCGATCAAACAGCTCTCTAAAGATGCACAGGAAGCAGTGATAACATATAAAAATTGAGTGTATTCTACAAAGTTATTTGTGATTACATAGCCTCCTGTGCTCAACAAGCTCAATTTCTAAGTTCAGTTTTTGAAATAAAAATTTCATCTGACTTCTAAGTGGATTAATTATCAAACTCAATATATCAAAAGAAACGTCTTATTTTATCAAGAAACTTCCTCGAAGACACTAAAACACCTAAATGCAATAGTTTTAAAGTTATTCTATTTTGATCGTGAAATCGATTATTTGCGTAACAATTCCGAAAACAATTTTTGGTAAGAACGCCGCCTACTGAAAACAAAATTGTTAGGAAATTAATGGATAAATTTTTGATAGAATTCTTAAAAAGATGAATTGTAGAACAAATCTGGAAGTAAAACTTCCTTGAAACAGCTTTTGAACGAATCTCAGAAAAAAAAATCCTAAAGCGATAAATAGGGAACATCCAATAGTTCCCTAGAAAATTCAAGAGGGTGTCCTTGGAGACGAATCATTCGAAAAATTGCAGTAGGAATATATTTTGAGATAGTGAGTGTTTTCTAAGGGAGATGCTTGGCAAAAGCCCATTTTAGTAATTGTTCAAGTTGTTTATCATGACGCAATTTATTTATGAAGATGTGACAAACTAAAAAAATCTCTGATCTAATAACAAAAAAGCACAATGGTCACCCTACCGCACAACAGATACTTTCTTAATGGTAGATAATCCTGCAAACAAAGGAGTCACGTTAAGTGATGGTTTCCCACGTAATCTTGCAAACCTGGAGTGCAATTGCATAATACCAAAGAAGTGGTTTTCCAAGTGCGGCAGAAGCTTGTTCATTTGGAAAATTACAAGCCACTATCTAATGACCAACGCTTTTCTTTCCATTCATTCTTCGGAGTGAAGACCAACCACTGCTGGCTGACTGAACGCATTGAAGAAAAAAAAACACTCCTGCAGTCCAATTATCATCCCTTTTCAAGCCGGGGAACAATATCCCAACAGGTTACTCCTGTGTAGATTCTCCTCAAGCAGGCAATTTATTTTCCTAGGTGCCTGGAAACGCTAGGTGCACTTTGCAGGTGACCATTAAACTAATTAAATAAATAAGAAACGGTGCATCTTCTGGTAAATGTTCAACGTTTTCCCGGTTCTGGCACTGTGGGTTTCCCGGGTGCATCGTTGTGGTTTATGAAATATGGGATGAAACAGTATAATCATCGCGGAAAGATCTATGGGCGCAGGAAACTCTTCTTCAGTTGAGTTCAGTAATTTAATTGCATCCAGGGCCGGATTGACGAATTGGGAAGCCCGGCGCTGCAGTCTTATGGGGGCCTTTTTATCAAAAAACTTGTTTGATACTATAAAATAGGCTAAGAATTAATTTACCTGATTCCGTAATCCGGGGTAAGGCAGCGTCCATAAGTGACGTAGCATTTTTGGGCAATTTTCGACACCTTTTCCCCCGTACTATATATTCCCATAGCTAACACATGGTTCGTCACAAAATCTTAGACTCCCCCCGCTTCCCTAAAATGCTAGGTCATTTATGGACGGTCACTAACATGTGTTTTGGGAATTTATTGAAACTTTAATTAGAAAATAAAAATGATGCAAATTTTGCATTTTGAAAACGAATACTGGCACACATCGGTTTTCTGAAAATCTAGAGCATGTTCAAAAAAATGTTTTATACGTTTTTTTATTTGGCTAATATGGGGTAACATTGATTACCCATGTAAACAATGATCGGTAGTATCAAAAATGTCATAACTTATGAAGGCCAAACTATTAAAGGTCCTTTACTTTTGGAATTATTTCAATATGAATCGCAGAATACGCCTCCTATCGTAGGAGGTAGACTAAAATTCAACCGGTAGATTTAAAACGAGCGTAGAAGAAGGGAACTCGAAACACTTTTGGTCCGACGTACAATTATGTTTAAGACATACATGAAACGAGTGAACGGAGTGATCGTTGTCTATCCTTCGAAAAAGGCACAATAAATGTGACCGAAACGTCAGGTGTAGAACGGAAATTCGTTTATGATCCCTAGAGACTGAAAGCCGAAAACCCCAAAAACATATACCTAAAATGTCCCACTACGGTGGATATTCGAACTTACCTTCATTAGAGATTCTTTTTCTAAGTGTAAATTTGTTTAAGCTGTTATGGTTCGTACACATGTACACCAAAAATGCAATAAAACTACTTTACTCAACGACTGCATATAGACTGAGAACGTGAACAAAGTTTTCCTCCGTTCGGACTGAGGATGTGATGTTCGGCATTGATAACGGTTCTTTGATTGTGGTGTAAAAGATTGTTTTCGCTGCACTGTGAGCAACTGTCATGATTTATTTGGTGAAAAGGAATTGTGTTTATATGTTTGGGCTGTATTTTAATGGCGCCAATGAATTTTAAAGGAAATGGAATTCATGACAGGAATGGAAGGGGATGTCCGTACATCTAAGTATACTAATAAAACATTTTAGTGTTGTGTCCGGAATATGTTGACCAAATCTGGCCAAATCTAATTGTTGGTTCTCTTAAAAAACCATGAAATTTGAACCGTCGTACCAGACATCCGTATGAACTTCTGAATATGACATGCACCAGTCCCTTTTGTCTGATTTTCCGACATCGAATCATTCTTCTACTTATCCATCAATAGCAATTTATGAATATTACTTAGTTCCATGAATTTGAATTTGATTTTTGATCATTTACCATATTCGGATGGGTGGTCAGAAATTACAACAAATTATGTGCAGACAGAGCGGACCAAGTGTTGAAAAGCAATAAAATAATTGATTACTGCATTTTTTTTGAGTCAATTTCAGAGTCTGATAGAAGTTTACGGTAGTTCTATGGTGTATGTATGGCATGTCCTAGGACCCGCTTATTGAGCCAGCATATTTTGGTCGGTACTCAAGATTTTCACTTGGTCCACTCTGACTGAACGCATATTTGAATATTTCTGGTCTTCAATGCCCTGACCCTGCGAAACCTTAATTTTCAAGCTATCGTTATGCCACTGATTTTGGTATTGACGATATGGATTATTTAAGAATTTATGACACTGGTGTCGAAGGGTCTCGATAATCTGTTTATCTTAGAGATATGCACCCAATTTCACCATGCAGGCATTAAATGATTATTTTCCAAGAAAATGTTCAGTCAGAGTGGACCAAGTACACATAGTCCATCAAAAAATCGATCAATTAGAGATTTGAATTATGATTTTTCATGATTATCAATTCACATTATATTGTTTGAAAGTAACACAAAGGCGTGTAGAAATATTGAACCAAAATTTAAACGAGTTCAAAAATTACAGAGCGTAAGACTTTATAACCGTTTTTCTCGAAATATCAAAAATGTCACTTGGTCCACTCTGACTTAACACTGACCATTTCAAAGTCATGGGACATTTATTTCCCTACTGCATAATGAGTAACTTTTTCTTGATACATTAGGAAGGTTAAAAGTGATTGCATTAGTGAAAGCTAGATCACGACTGAGCCAGAGTAAGTCAATAGAATAAGTCGAAGGAAATAAAAGTTGCGTCGAAAATGATTTAGAACGAGAATTAACGTTGAATCAGTCGTGAGTTAGTCAAGAATATAACGCGAACTGATCAAGAGGTAGTTGATTGTAAGTCCAGTGTAATGTTAAAATATATAATGACTAGATGTTAAAAAAAGAGTTAGTAGAGTTAGTTTCAGGTTTAATTAGGGAGTAAATCAAAAAAGTGTTGAGCGTCTGTTTACACCAACGTACACCAGAACACGGGATACTCATGCGCTTACGATAAATGTTACTGGAAAGGTGAGCTCTTATCATATATAGAGTTTGACATAAAGTACATTTTGTTTGCAATAGTGGTTTAAAAAATATTGCAGTGGCCATCAACTCTCCACCGGAAAAGTGAATCAAGTCTAATGGGACGACGTTAAGCTTCACGTTTCCCAACTTACACAAAGTCTTGAACGTACCTAAAGCAAACACTTGCGCTGGCATTATCGTCAGATCCTTTCTCAAACCGTCATTTTCATCGCCATCTCATTACGAATTTGACAAATTTTCCATCCTCGTCCTACCGGTCCAAGGCAGAAAGGGTCGCCTCTTGCGGCATCACTCAAAATATTAGCTTCCGTCGAAAAAGCTATTAAACTTTTAGTAACATCCGTCGTCGGTCGTTTCCACCTCAGAACATTCAAACCCGGAGGCCAGCCGGTCTGATCCATCACCACCACCACAGAGCCTTTCGTAGAATTTATTCACTATTTGATCAAACCACCCGAGTGCAAATACCGGCATTTGAAATCTCACAAACCAAGCCGCACCACGATTCGCTTCCCGAGTAGATAAACATGAAAAAACTAACATCATATCATTGTATTGAAATGAAATACATCGTACAATGTTCTTCATTACGTGGGAAAACACAGAAAAAACATAAATGTCTATGAATAACACTTGCAAAATAACAGATTTTAATACTGGGTGTATACCAAAACGTTATGAAAAGTAGGTATTGAACAATAAGTTGATAGCAAACCATGTTATTGAAATGGGATTATAGTAGTTTACGCAACAAGTTGCAGAATGATGATTTTTGTTCTGCAACGAGTGGTCACAATTGTTGAAGGAAGGACATGGTAAGGATAGGGTTTAGGGATCTCTGCAGCTCACCCGGGAGGTATATCGTAGTTTTCATGGCGTTGGTACCAATTTCGTGTCGGTATTCGTCTAGCGGATCCTCAATCCAACACATAGGGGACAACACAAAAAAACTGGTTAAGAAAACACAAGAGAATTAAACTTTTATACCACACAAGCGAAGGAAACCGTAAATTACGACCATATACATGAAATTACGAGTTCCCAACACATCTCTAACAGGAATATAGGGTTGTCTACCTCGGACCGCTAGGGTATCCAAAAGTTGCGCTCTGGAGGCGTCCATATCCGGGCACTGCCAAACTACGTGATCGATGTCATCATAACCGGAATCACACCTATTACAAATATAGCTCAGCGCGTGGTTAATCCTGTGGTGCAAATGTGCATCTAGCGAGTAATGGTTGGACATAAGTCTTGGCATCACGCGAATGAAATCTCGACTTACCTCCAAACCTTTCCACCACGCTCGCAAGGAAACTCTAACGATTAAGGAATGAAACCACCGTCCTAGTTGGCCATTTAGCCAATCGCTTTGCCAACCGTGAAGAGAACTTTGATGTAGTGAATGAAAAAAAAAAATCATCGTGTAAAGTTCTTCTATTATAAATCTCACCTTCCTCAGCGTCCACCTTTGCGAGAGAGTCCGCCTTCTCATTGCCATAAATTAAGCAATGTGAGGTGACCCATACAAAGGTAATGTTATAGATCTATCGACCAGTGCACACATCTGCTCTCTTATTTTTGTAAGAAAGTAAGATGCGTGCTTAACATGTTTAATCGATAGAAGTGTCTCAATAGAACTGAGGCTATCGGAAAAAATGAAGAAGCGGTCTACGGACATGTTTGAGATCATCCCCAATGCGAAGTTAATTGCTGCCAGCTCAGCAACGTAAACCATGCAAGGTTCCTGAAGTTTTCGGAAGAGGGAAGAGTTTTCATTGAAGACACTGAAGCCAGTGGATCCATTGATGCGGGACCCGTCAGTGAAATATCTCCTGTGGGAATCGACATTCTGATTCTTTGTGTTGAAAATATCGTTAAACATCGAAGTTGATCTGGGATTCCATGAATAGCTTGTTTCATGGACAGATCGTATTGAACAGAGGAACTGTCATTGGTGAAGTGTACACGTGGATGGTTATAACATGGAAGGCTAATGTCAGATGACATGTAGTAGAGATAAACTCTCATGAATTTTGACTGAGTATTCAGTTTGAGCATTTCTTCGAAATTTAATGCAAGAAATTCTTTCATCTATCACCATCATTTGTTTTTTTTTTAAATAATAGTTATTGCCTTTTCCAAATCAGTACCCCAGGAATTGTCAGAAACGTTTTCTAAATTTAGTATGCTTACGATATCCTGAGTATTTTAATTTTCAAAAGAATTGGTGAGTCCTAAATTAAAATTGTGCGCTTTCGAACTGCATAGCAAATTTTTGAGCTTGTTCGCAATTAGTTATAAGTTTTTTTCTCTTTCAATGCTGGAATTGGTTCCAGGGTTTTTAATAAGTTTTTTTTTTGTTCATTTTAATATTTGGTTGTTATAGGCTTGCTATTTTCTTCTGATCGGGTTATGACGGGGCCTCGGCTACATGGGCGTACTACTTCTGTGAAAATCTGTTAAATTAATGCCACAAAAATTACCACTGAATTTAAAATTAATTAAAAGAGAATTTATTAGGAAACTTTTCTGTCACATTTTTCGCGAACGTGGGTAAACCACCTCGAGCCAAACCCGCCTACGAGCAATGATGCCGTGGCGAGTTGGCCTGACCGGGGACGAAGCCGGGAACTGTCTGCTGCCGATGGTGGGATGGAGGCGGAAAAAGTTTTGCGTATCATTCGGTGGTTACAATCGGATGGGAATATTTAACATCTATGAAATTTATGCGATTATCAAGGAACGCCAAATCGATCAGCCTGCAGGAAAACCGTTAATAAAGAACGGTATGTACTTATCACTCCGCAGGTTTGGAAGCCATGTTCAAGATCTGTTGAATTCACAGGATTGAAGCTGGTGTCTACTGCGAACAACAGTTGCTAGAGTACACTGTCCATGTATGCATAGTCGAGATAATTCATCGCAAGAACGTTTTCGTATTCCTGGCAATGTTCTTGCATTTGTTAACAATTTCAGTCAATGATTGAAATCCGAAAGTTTAATAAGATACATGTTTTAATTACAGTGAAACCTCCATTAGTCGATGTTCCATGTCTTGATATCGACTCATGGAACCATACTAAGAGAAAAATTTCATGGTTACTATGCTGGTCCCTTTAGAAAGCATTTTTGTTCCATGACTTGATATTTCCATGAGTTAATGGTCTCTTTACTCATGGAGGTTTGACTGTAATTTCCTACTTTAGCAATCTTAAAAAGCATGCATCATTTCATGCGACCAATTAGTAAACTTGATGAAGAAAGCGTATCATACCTTCGTGCTGTGCGTACACAAATCTCTCTGATCTTGGAAGTTTTTCAAAAGTACCTAAAGCAATAGAAAAGTAATACTGAGAAGCGTCCTACAAAAATAGTACAGTGTAAAAAACGGTACTTATCAGTGCTACAAAACTAGAACTTTCAAGCTGAAAGTTTCAGTACTATTCTACTATTAATCTCTTTACGATCCTTCTTCTGTATAACTCAGGTGTAAAAAATGGATGAATTTTCTCCAGAATATTCTAGTTTTAGTATTTGTTTTTGTTCGAATAAGTGTAAACTAATGTACAAATATTTTTGTATAATATTTAGATAAAACAAAGTGTTTTTTTAATTGTAAAGCTATTGAAGTATATAACATAGCACTTATAACAAGAATGACAGTTATATCATTCTTACTATACATGATTACATCCCATTTGTTTTGGGTATAGATTTTCTGAAAAGTGGATCATTTGGCGAAACAAATAACGATTTGAAGTATAATAGTTCCTCATTTGATATCCACAGAAAAGTGTTAGAATTACAATTACACTTACCCCACGGTACCTTATTCAACAAATGTTTTCAATTAGCATATTTTCCTGAAAAATGAAAAAATACTAAGGTCGTACCAATTTTGAAACCAGACGAAAATCCTGCAGAAGCTTCCAGCTGACGTCCAATCAGTTTGCCTTCCTCCATCAGTAAACTTTTTAAAAAGGTTATGTTGAACAGAATGATGGTCCACATCAACGAAAATTCAATTTTTGCCAATGAACAGTTAGGATTCAGAAATTCCACATCCACAGATTCTTTCAGGAATTCTTCCAGGGAAATTATCAGAGATTTCATCAGAAATTCCTTTTAGAAAATTCGAAGGAATTACTGAACGATTCCATAGAAAAATTCCTGGTTGTATATCGGAAGAAATTCTTGGATGAATTTCTGATGGAAACTTTACGAAGAATTCTCAGAGGAATCCCTCCAGGTTTTCCTTCTAGAACTCTATGAAGAAATTCCTATAGGAATCCAGAAAGTTCTTCGTGGACTCATCCAGGAAGTGTTTCGAGGATAACTAAAGAAATCTCTGGAAGAATTCCTAAACATATCCCTGGAGAGATTCTTGAAAGTATTCTCGATTGTTCTTAGGAATTCCTCCGAATATATCTTCAGGTATACTTCCAGGTATACCAATTCTCCAGAGACCGCTTCAGGAGTTTTTCTCCAGGGATTTTTTCAAGATTTTTTTTAAGAATATTTCCAGAAAGTTCCTCCAGGATTTCTTTTGGAATTCCTTCGAAACTTTCTTCCGGAAATTCTCCAGATACTCATTTAGGAAGTCCTTGAGAGATTTATTCAGAAATTCTTTCAAAGATACTTTTGGGAATTTATCCAATATTTTTTCAGAAATATGTTTAAATATTCCTACAAAGATTATTTCCAAAATTCTTCATATTATCCAAAGATTCCTTCTGTAGTTTCTCCAAAAAAAAAAAATCTTCCAGGATTCTTCCAGAGATTCTTTTATTACACAGACTCCTTCAGAAATTCTCCCAGAAGATTTCCATCAGGAATTCCTCTAGAGATTCGTTAAGAGATATATTCAGAAATTTATCAAGAATTTTTTTACGAGAATTCTTTCTGTGATAAGGATATCATATCAGGAAAATTACCAAGAATTCCTTCAAAAATATCCACGGTTATTCTTCAAGAATACACAATAATTCCTACATTAATCTGAGAGATCTCTAGGAGAATGACTAAAAGAATTTTAGTCATGGAATATGTGAAGATATCCGTGGAGAAATTCATAGAAGAGAACTGCTAGAAACTACTGAAGTAATCCTTAGCGGAAAACTTTAAGAAATCCATAGGAAAATTTCTGAAGGTACTCCTAGATAAGTTCTTGTAGGAATTCCTGGAGAAATTCCTTTAGAAAGTTTTCCAAGGACTCATACAGAAAATACTTTGTGGATTCCTGAAAAAATCAATGGAGAGATTTTTTACTGAATTTATGGATATCCTGAATAAATCCCTGGAAAAATTTTTGAAGAAATCGCTGAAGAAATTCCCGAAAATACCTTAGAGAATTCCTGAAGCAATTCCTGAGATTTCTTAGGTGAATTTGGAATGAAATGGAAATTGTTTCAAGAATTCCTCCAGGAATACTGACAGAAATTGCTCTAGATATTTCGTCAGAGATCCTTTCATGAATTTATCCTGAGAATTCTTCAGGAATTCCTCTAAAAACTAAGGTACTTCTGAAGAATTATATGAAGAAGTTTTAGAAAGAATCCCTAGAAAAAGTTTCTGAGGGAGTTTTTGGAGAAATTCCTGAAGGAATTAGAAATATTTTGAATAGTTTCTGACAAAATATTCGAATTCCTCCAGTGATTCAGTACCTTCAGGGCCATCGTAAAAGATTCTGCCAGGAATACCGGCAGGGATTATATCTGGAATATTGCTGGGGTTCCATCAAAAATACTACTGATGTTCTTTAAGAATACCACCAGAAATTCTCCGAGAAATCTTTCAGCAAGTTCTCCGATATTTCCTTCATGCACTGTGAATATTTTTCAAAATTTCTCCACAGTATTTCAACCTACATTACCATAGTCTATAAACTTACATTGTCTCTGAGCCACCATCAAATCACCACCAAAAATGCTGAAAAATTCACAGAACTCTATTTTCATGGTCAGGATGATAAGGAAGATATTTAAACATATTTAAAATTTGAACCGACCTAATGATCATTGAACAAAGTAATGTCCCATATGGTGTGCTGTTTAATGTTATGAATGTGACGGGACTTTGTTAATTGAATATTGTGAATATTCTCCTTCCCCGTAGAAAAAGTGATCTGAAAATAGGGTGGAATTAAAATTTACAAAGTACTCCAATCTACTTTTTTGATTCTCTATTAGCATTATTGATTTATTTCCAAATTTTGATATTTAACAGCACTACCCATAAGTATCGAGTAAATACTTATCGAATTTTATTGAGACCTCTTTGACCTTTGTAGACTTCTGCGCAGACCTATGTGGAAACTTCTGTTGAGCTTATTTTGTGGAGACTTCTGCTGAGGCTTCCATTGGCGTAGGAACAGGGGGGGCCGAGGGGGCCTGGCCCCCTCCAGAATCATCCAGGTCCCCCCCCAGAATTTGTGATGATAGTAAAAATTAAAATAAAAAAAATAATACGACGCAAAATCTTCTCAATCAATGTACTTGACTCTTGTAAGGGACTAATGACCTTCGGGTTAAAGTCGCCCTCATCAAACAACAATAACTTGGCTCTTGTTATTGACAAAAATCTCTTCAGTAGTTACGTTATTTTAGAGAACACCTTGCTTGTCTATGTCTTACACAGCATCTACGTGACGGTTCTGAATTCGGTGAAAGCTTAACCGTCCGGCTGTCGATCGATTTGTTACTGCTATAACTAGCTTCTTGTTGTATGCGATAAGCGCAATTTTTCAAAATCTCATTGCAAAAAAATACCGATGTATACAAGCGTTAATATTATTCCCAAAATAAGTTTCTTTTCTGAATAATCCAAATTATGCTGTTTCTCCATAAAGCAGTATATTCACTGCCTTCTAATTTTTCATGTTTTTTAGGATACCCTGCTCGAGGTGTCCGGTAATAATGATTTCCCCAATGAGAATTCTCTAAAAAGACTCTATAATATCCGAAAAATAATTGGAAAAATAGACTAGATTACTAGAGGAATTTCTCAAACAAGACATAGCGGGAATTCTTGTCAAAAATAAGGCTGAACTTTCAAGCAGTTTCGGCATGGCCAAGTTTTCTTCAGATAAATGACAGAAATTTACCCTGGTTTAAAAATATGTAAAACAAATCCATAAAAAATCTTTGGTTGATTTTGATTAAATTTTTTAAGTATTTCCACATGAATAAATTTACTGATCAGATTGATTAAGTTTCTACAGATTTCAATCAAATTTTTCAGAAAACTTTTCAACATTCCTTATAAAATTTCACTATAATCAAATTTCTCAAGGAATATTGAAGGGTAGCTTTAGAACTTTTGCAAACTTCTTGGAAAATAGTCGAAAAATATTGTCGAATTTATTCAATGCTTTATTCCTTGTATGACTACTTTTTATTGGTAAATTTATTCCGGAGAATGTTCCCGGATTTACCTAAAAAATCTTTCAACAGGTCAGTTTTCCCTCGCAATTCCTCCGAAAAATCATTGATTCTGTCAAATCTAATACATTTTGTTGAAAGTTCTACTAGAAATTCTTCTGTGATTTCTTTAAACAGTTTTCCCAAAAATTTTATTACAAATTCTTCCGCAAAGTTCAACAAAAGTTCTTAAAAAATGTGTCCAAAATACATCACAAATTGCGTCAAAAAATCTTCTATGTTTTTTTTTTTCTAGAAATTTTGCTTCAAATCCCCGGATTATTCCAGAAATGGAAAGAAAATTGTTTTTGAAATTTCTCTCGCCTTCGAATCTTCAAAGGAAAATTGTTGAAAAATCCCATAAAAAAAGATTTATTTAGATATTCATAAAGAAATGTTTATTGATCTTCCTTAAAACACTTCTCTGGAAATAATTTCACCAATTAGTCAGTGTTCAGAAAGATGGGATTAGATGATAATTTCCAAAGAAGATTCTGATAGAACTTCTTAAAAAAATTGCTTTATTTGTAATTTTATCAGAGAGGTTTTAACTATCCTGTAAATTACAAAGAGAAAAGATTATAAATTATCTTTCATTTCAATGTTGCCCATCTATTGTTCTACCTGCTTCAACATTTTGTTGTTTTTCCTTCCTTCGCATGACGCTTTGAGGAACTCCGCACAAAAATCTTTCCATACTTCAAAAAGAAACATTTTAAAGAATCTAAAAAAAGGTAAAATACAGAATTCTTAAGCGAATGGTTCCTGATTTCTGAAAGTCCAAAAGGAATTACTCAACAATTTTTTAAGTAATGCAAAAGCTTCCCAAGGTTCCCAAGGTTTAAATTCATAAAATGTAATATTTATGAGTTTTACTACACTACATCTTCGGTAATATTCTTAAAAATGCCGGCAATATTTTCGCGTTAATCTTCTACAGTAGTACAAAAAAATCGATGAAAAAAGTTTGTTTGGAATTTATAAAGGTAGGGAAAATGAATTCTTACTGCATCAATATGTTCACAGTTGTTTGAAACTTTGAAGTTCATACAAAATATTATCTAAGTTTTTAGTTACATACACATTCAGTATAAATTCCATCCGTTTTAACACCAATCGTTTTCTATTAAAAAGACAAAGAAAAAAGAAACAAAAATGTTTGTAGTAAATCTTTCAAGGACCTTTTAAGCTCTTTCTCTGAGGTACATTGTCAGCATGTTTCAGAAATTCTACGGTTTAATTCTTAATCTACGACAGGGATTTAGTATATTTTCCGAATTTTATTAAAGCTGCAATTGTTCTAAAAATTACCAACAAAGTTCTTTCAAATCTTTTTTTGTATACGTTTCTTCAGAAAACTGGTGCGTAGAGGAATTTGTGAAGCAATCGCAAAATATATTAAAATATTCCTGCAGTAGTTTTTGAACCAAAAAAATTTAGAGTTTGGACAAATTTTTAAATGTTATTTATGGAAGAATCTTGAGATTACCATTCCGAAAAAAATTGAGCTATTTCTAGAGCCTGAAAAAATACTTGATGAATATTCTGAAGAAATTTTTCGAGAAGTTCAAGTATAAATTGCAAAATCTTAGTAAATCTGATGAAAAATGTCTTCAATAAATTCCCAAATGAATCGTTTGAGCTGTTTAAAGCAAAAAAAAAATCTCTGGAAAGTACTGAGATGAATTTTTGGTAAATTTTTCGGGAGGATTCTAGGAAAACAATAATACGGTTTTCTAAGAAATACCTTACCTTTTGAAAGAACAATTGAACGTATTCCGCTAGTAACTTTATAGGAATGTTAGGATTCTCTAAACACTTCTAGTTAGGCATTTTTGAAAACATAAAAAAATATGTTCGTTAGAGATTTTAAGGAATGTGGGATGTTGCCCCTTGTCTTTAGAGGAATTTAAAAAATTAATTATTTGTGAAAATATGCACATAGATCTGCGTAGAACTTCTTTGAGAAATCTTGAATAACATTTTCGCAATTGAATACTTTTTAATTGCTCATAATATTCAAGTGGCATATTACGAGGAAGCCTTAGAGTAACACCTGGAAGAATCTTTTTATTTGCAGAAAGTCTGAATAATTATTTTGCTTCGATTTTTTTGCTTCAACTGTTGGTTAACTCTCTGGAGAATTCGTGTAATAAATACTTGCTTGGTGATCTTGAAGACATTTTTGGTGAGACTCTTTGAATTTTTAGTACCAATTTTTGAAGAAACCCTTAGTATTTTCTGAACATCCTAAACAAATTATTAATAAACAACTAGAGGATACTTTAAACTTACAACTGCAAGTTATATTTAATAATTACGTGCAGGGTCTTGCGAGAGAAATTATTAAAATAATTTCTAAAGCATTCTCTGATGGAATTCTTTAAGAGATTTATAAACAATTCGATTTTTCGAGAAATTTTATGGTGAGATTAATAAGTATGTTTTCTGTGAGAATCCCAGATCGAACTCAGTGAAAACTTGTAAAGGAGTTCTTGAAGAAATCACTGAAAAGTACAAAAATAATTTATGAAGAAATTCCCGTACTAGTTCTAAAAGGAATCTCTTCAAAGCACATGGTTGATTACCAGAATACATTGTTGGAGAACCACAAACGACATTTCTTGTGAGTTTTGCAAGAATTCTTGAAGAATTTCCCACTTGATTATAAAAAGAATGAATCTTTTCGGTAGCGAAAATATAAATTTACAAATATCATTGGCACATCCATGAGACAAAATAACAAATAAATAAAATCAACACAAATCTGTTAAAACTACTAAATTTGTGAAAGTCTTGTTATTGCGACTGATATAATTTCTGTTAAACTAATTTTTGCCAGGCCCCCCCTAGGCCCCCTCCAGCAAAAAATCCTAGCTACGCCAATGGAGGCTTCTGATATGTCTTCTAGGAACAATGGTGTGGAGACCTACTGTGGAATCTTTTGTAGTGAATTTCGGTAAAACTTTTGAGGAAACCTTTGTGCTCTGACAACCAGAATTTGCAGGAGAATTTAAATAAAAAGTCATTCGATTGTACAAATCAAACTCGCACAACACGTCGAAAGAAATCCTTTTTATTGACAAGTATACTCGGATAAAACGCTATTTTCGGAGTTCATCAGTGCATTTTGTTTCGTTAAGTATGAATTTACAAAATAATTTGAACTATTCCGTAGCGCCTGTCAAATGAACTTCGTTATCGTATATTGAGTCGCATAAGATTACAGATACATTCGCATTTAAATCCATTGGATGTCAATATTCATCATTACACATATATCGCCTCCACTTTTGTTTGTATAAGGTCTTTTGACGACATCTTAAACGTAATTTTTGCACATAAAGCATCGCAAAACACAAAAGGTGATTTCATTATACATGCATTCAATATACGTACCTCAGTAAAAAAAAATGTGCTGTATTCGATATCCTAATCCCATGCATTTTGAGCCAGTCAATTGAACAATCATCGTATTTTATTAAATCATCTCTAAGAGCTTAGAACTCAGATGGAGAAAAACAAGCTGGTTTCCGTTTTTCACTGGTTGAAAGATGCATCGACTTTGCAAAGGAGAGAGATCATATTTTCTTTAAATTTATTCGACTTTTTTATACAAACTTTTAGTTATTTGCGGAGGCACTTATCACGTTTATCCCAGTATTCTAAAAGTGAAGAAATTGATACGACGTTCGCGGTCTTTGTTTTCTTATTCTTGAGAATACATATACGTGTTACACATGAACATAGCAATATCAATCAAATCACGCAATAACTACATTCAAAGTTTCCATCAGTGCTCATTCGCTGTAAAGTCATTAAACTGTCATATAACTGAAGATATTAAATCGTTCAAGTTGTCACAGCAAGCAGAAAAACTTTTCTCCATCCTCCAAGAATACAGTTTTCGCTGTTGGCTCAAGAATTCCTGTCGTTCTCAGTTTTCCATTTTCCCTGCTGCACCACTGGCCGACGACGCCGAAGAAAAGAAGGAACATCTTTCATAAATTGAGTGGAGTTTTGTGTTTTACTGGTTTATTTATCTTACGCTGCTTACTCACTTCCTCATTTTCTGGTTTTAAATAATAAAGCGCAATAAAAACGAGTGAGAAATAATATAATAGTATAAACATTATTTTCAATTAAAAATATTATTTATATACAAAACTTATGAAGTTTTCATTTGCACATGCTCTCGAAGTTCTGCTTGAAGGATAGCCCTCGCAGTTGGGTGGAAATTATTTGCCGAGTTCTAGATGCCGGCTACTCTGTCTGGTGTTGTTATGGATTGGGACGGACCACTTTTGGGGAATAAATCGTCACATTAAAGCAATGTTCTGAACTTTTTCAGCAAACCGCGCTGGGACCGTCCAAATTTCTTCTAGCGTTGTCATTATAGTCGTTGCTGTTGTTACTGTGGGTTACATCCTATAGTTTCGGACTGCTGATGGGGCTGCTGTTGCTCCGAAGGGACCGATGTCGACGAGGAAATCCTTAACTAACGAACATTTCCTCAGTGCAGTCATTATCACGAGAGTTTAGTTTTTGTTTCGTCCTCCGCTTGGCTTACCCTGGATGGCGCCTGGTGGCAGATTCGAAATGGCATTACCCTGTTGGATACCGCCGCGTCGCCAAATGTTGTTTGTCCGGTGGTTCCGTAGTTGCCCCGGTTGGTGAAAATGAAAATGGAAATGATAATCAACATTAATGGTCGAAAATAAGTTTCCATTAAGTCGCACTGTCACGACGTCACACGTGTTGTTGCTGGCAAACCGGTACACAGTGTACTATTTTGGGAGAAAAAACGGACGCGATTCAACCGCAATCGAACGATTTCTGAAAGCTCATTTATTTATTCATTAATGAAAGCTACGCTAAGCAATTTCCCCTATTTTTCCCCTGGAAGAACAACAAAACGTTAAACAAAATGTTGCTGGCTTCTGAAAAAATATACCGCGTAAGACCGAAATCCTTACACCTAAGCACTAAGCAAAATAATAGCCTATGATTAAAATGTGTGGGTTTGTATAGAAAATCGATCAGCCTTTTTTCTGTCACCTTAACATCTTTTTAGATGTAAATAATCACATCAAGATCTAAAAGTTGAGTAGAAATCATTAAAAAATAGGAATAAAAATGACTAGCCTTGAATCGAAATCCGTACACCTGAATAAGTTTGAATAAAATCCGTACACCTGTGATTCTAAATCCGTACAGCTACTTAAAATTCAAAACCTGGATGCTAATGATGGCATTTTTATCTTCTTCTCTCTGTTACTAACATGACATACCAAATTGGACAACGCCTCATTTTCAGCTTTGTGTTCTAAGACCACTTTTATAGTCCGTAATTCTTCGCAAAACAACATATTTTGCATTACCATATCGTATACTGTATGTATGTGAATAACAGCAGTGACGTACGAAATTACCTATACATTTATGCATAAATGAACAGACGTTACGAAAATCGATAGATTTACAATACCTGCTTTTACCCACCGGCAATCCTGCGGCCGTTGCAAGGAACCAGTTCACAATTCCGGATTCCTCATCGGTTGTGAAAACTGTGGGAACTCCTATTTTTGGGCGTACCGATTTATTACAGCATCTCTGACAGTAGTCTTCGGTATACCAAAAGCATCTGTAGCTTTCCGGAATGATTGGCCATTACGCACTGCTTCAACGGCTATATTTGGGCTTCATTGTATCATGTGTTTTGGATAGAACATGATTAAATACAGTTAACTCTCCCTTACTCGATATTCCTCCCGATATAACTCGATACCTCCCTAACTCGATGGTCCCTTCAATATCGAGTAAGGGAGAGATGACTGTATGTTAAACCTTTCCTGTGTACGGATTTAGATTCAAAATGAAAATATGAATCCAAATCCGTACAGTACAAAAAAAGTTATTGTACTGGTCAGAAACGGCATATACTGCATTAGAATAACAAATACTTACTATTCTAAGACATCGTGATAAGCAGCGGGCTCAAAAAATAGGAATCTGTTGAAACCTATATCCACTCTTGTTAGCAAATCGCTAAGAAGGCAAACAAACCACACAGCACAATGACAAGCGATCACGTTTTGATTTTTATAATTTTCAAATCATGGCCTACTAATATACAGTTGGCATTACCAGCAACTTATAACTTATTGTGATTAGATGTTTCCATTTAATACTGCATATTTAGCCATATAAATAGCAAAATAATGATATTTTTTTTTAAAAAAGGACACCCACACGTTAATGCTTCCAGTGGGCATTTTGCCCTTTGTAGGAAGCACCACACTAGACAACGGACTAGCATGCAACGCCCAATGGTACAATCGGAGAACATTTCTGACGAAAAGTTTTCCGGCCTGCAGCGGGAATCGAACCCACACTCCATAGCACGATGCGGCTAAATGCCTGGTGACACTAACCGCACGGCTACGAAGCCCACGGATTTCGGTCCCTCACGGTACCAAGCAATAATTTGGTGCTTTTGTTGATTATTTTAAAGCTTAAATAGTGGTTTTCAGTATGTCTGATATCTGATTCACAAAATCTATAAATGCGTCCTACAAAAACTTACCTCTAGAAATGTCTCATTTTATCCACTGTCTCTTCTCTCTTGTGGGTAATGATCGATGACAAGCTCAACTTCGCTAGCCACGTTGAATATGCCTGTAAAGGGCATCTACGGCTATAGCGACGCTTTCGAGGATGATGTCTAATAGCTCTGCTGTAATTGCCAGCAAACGCAAGCGGGGCGCTATCCATACTAAGGTATGGAGGACCAATCTGGTCAAAAGCGCTTAGAACGAGCAGAAACCTAAAGCGGTTGGAAAGCACGTACAGGATAATGTGCTTAAGAGTAGCAAGTGCATACCGGATGGTATCTAAAGAGGCCGTGTGCATCACAGCGGGGATGACGCCCATCGGGCTCATCATCAAGGAAGATGATCAATGCTTCAACCAAAGGCGACACGTGTAAAGAGGAAACGTTCAGAAGTTGGCAGCAGGAATGGGATAACTCCACTAAGGGTAGATGGACCCATCGGCTAATACCAAATGTGTCAGATTGGTATAGTAGAAACCACGGGGAAGTGAACTTTCTGTTCAGTTTCTGTCAGGGCATGGTTGCTATTGACAGTACCTGCATAGGTTCGGGCACTCAGAATCTCCTGCGTGCCCCAATTGTGCTGGTGCGGAGGAAACAGCGGAGCATGTCGTGTTCGATTGCCCCCGTTTCATTGTTGTGAGAGGTCGCATGCTCACTACATGCGGAGGGGACACGTGCTCCGACAATATAATAAAGAGAATGTGTGCGGATGCCGTCACTACGGCTGTCACTTACATTATGCTAGAATTACAGCGCCTATGGCGCGCCGTCCAAGATTTGGCTGCCGAGGATTAGCCATGCCGAGACTGGTCGCTTGTAACATTGTTTAAGTCGGCTAGGAGAAGCAGTTTGCCTAGGCTACTTCTGCTACACGTGTTGTAGGGTCTGTGTCCAAGGGTAATCTCGATGCACTGTTCACCACTTGAGCAATTATAAAAGGATTGCTCAAGCACAGTGCATAGGCTGGTTTTAGCGGGTCGTCGTTGGTGCGTCATCCCCGCATTCCCTGAGTTACCTTCTCAGGGGATCTGTTTGCAGATTTCCCCCTTGTAAAAAACAAAAAAAAATACCATCTACCAGAGCTGCGGCAACACACACAAGCTGGGAACAGCTTTTATAGTGATGCGTGATATGCAGAGGCGTGTAATCGGGTGGTGGCCGATCAATGAGAGAATGTGCAAGTTGAGGCTCAAAGGCCGGTTCTTCAACTTCAGCATAATAAACGTGCAAAATTCTCACTCTGGAAGTTCTTTTCGCGCTTTAGACCCTTTTTTGGGCAGCTCGAACGCGAGTACGACAGCTGCCCAAGCCACGACGTCAAAATCATCATAGGAGATCTAAACGCTCAGGTTGGCCAGGAGTAGGAATTCAGACCGAATATTGGCGCCCACCGGCTGACGAACGAAAACGGCTTACGACTTATTGATTTTGCCGCCTCCAAGAATATGGCCATTCGTAGCACCTACTTCCAGCACAGCCTTCCATACCGATACACCTGGAGATCACCACAGCAGACAGAAACACAAATCGACCACGTTCTGATTGATGGACGGCATTTCTCATACATTATCGACGTCAGGACCTATCTTGGCGCTAACATCGACTCTGACCATTATCTGATGATGGTCAAACTGCGCCCAAAACTCTCCGCCGTTAACAACTATGACTTAGAGCGGCTTAAGCAACCGGATGTCGCAGCTGCATACGCGCAGCACCTCGAGGCTGTATTACCGGAAGAGGGTGAGCTGGATGAAGCCCCTCTTGAGGACTGCTGGAGAACAGTGAAAGCAGCCATTAACGATGCAGCTGAGTGAAACGTCGGATACGTGGGACGGAGTCGACGGAACGATTTGTTCGACGAGGAATGTAGGCAGATTCTGGAAGAGAAGGATGCAGCGCGGGCGGTCATGCTGCAACACGATACCCGGTAGAACGTGAAACGTTATAGATGGAAACAGCAACAGCAGACGCGCCTCTTTCTGGAGAAAAAACGCCACTTGGAGGAGACGGAGTGCGAGGAGATGGAACAGCTGTTCCGGTCTCAAGAAACGCGTAAGTTCTATCAGAAGCTCAACGCGTCCCACACGGCTTCGTGCCGTGAGCCGAGATGTGCAGGGATAAGGATAGGAGTATTTTGACGGACGAGCGTGAGGTGATCGAAAGGTGGATGCAGCACTTGGACGAGCACCTGAATGGCGCTGAGAGCACAGACAATGGAGGACGGGACAACGGAGGAAATGCCTTCCTCAGTACTGCGGAGAATGGAAACTAACCAGCTCTCACTTTGAGGAAGGTTAAGGATGCCATTCACCAGATCAACAACAATAAAGCTGCTGGTAAGGATGGTATCGGAGCTGAACTCATAAAGATGGGTCCGGAGAGGCTGACCATATGTCTGCACCGGCTGATAGGCACAATCTGGGAAACAGAACAGCTACCGGAGAAGTGGAAGGAAGGGGTAATATGACCCATCGACAAGAAAGGGGACAAGTTAGATTGTGTAGTAAACGAGTTCGTGGGATGTTATCAAGCCGACTTCGTTGGCGGCCGATCGACATTACTGTACGGCAAATCCTCTAAAAAATGTCGTGAACACCAGGCCCCAACGCATCACCTTTTCATCGATTTCAAGGCGGCATACGACAGTATCGTTCGCGTAGAGCTATGGAAAATCATGGACGAGAACAGCTTTCCCGGGAAGCTCACGAGACTGATAAGAGCGACGATGGAAGGTGTGCGAAATTGTGTGAAGGTTTCAGGCGAACACCCCAGTTCGTTTGGATCCCGCTGGGGACTATGACAAGGTGATGAAATTTCGTGCCTGTTGTTCAATATTGCGCTAGAAGGTATTATGCGGAGAGCCGGGCTTAATAGCCGGGGTACGATTTTTACGAGATCCAGCCAATTGGTTTGCTTCGCGGATGATATGGACATTGTCAGCCGAACATTTGAAAAGGTGGCAGACCTGTACACCCGCCTGATACGCAAGGCAGCAAAAGTTGGACTGGTGGTGAATGCGACCAAGACAAAGTACATGCTGGCTGGTGGAGCCGAGCACGACAGGGCTCGCTTAGGTAGCAGTGTTACGATAGATGAGAAAACGTTCGAGGTGGTCGACGAGTTCTTCTACCTTAGATCCTTACTGACGGCTGACAATAACGTTAGCCGTGAAATACGGAGGCGCATCATCAGTGGAAGTCGGGCCTACTATGGCCTCCAGAAGAAGCTGCGGTCAAAAAATCGCACCAAATGTACCATGTATAAAACGCTTATAATGCCGGTAGTCCTCTACGGGCATGAAATGTGGACGATGCTCGAAGAGGACTAGCAAGCACATGGCGTCTTCGAACGTCGCTGTAAGGATACGATGGACAGGGCATGTTGTAAGAATGCCGGACAGCAACCCTGTAAAGATGGTGTTCGCTTCGGATCCGGTCGGTACAAGAAGACGTGGAGCACAACGAGCTAGGTGGGCGGATGAAGTGCGTATCGATTTGGCGAGCGTGGGGCAGAACCGAGGATGGAGAGATGCGGCCACGAACCGAGTATTGTGGCGTGAAATTGTTGATTCAGTGTTATCTGTTTAGATGTTAACTAAATGAACGAATGAACTAATCAGTGTAAGCTCCAATTTTTTATCAGAGCCATTTTCAACTTTTTTTTCTTTTGATTTATCGA
The DNA here is from genome assembly GCF_002204515.2 of Aedes aegypti. Lineage (NCBI taxonomy): Eukaryota > Metazoa > Arthropoda > Insecta > Diptera > Culicidae > Aedes > Aedes aegypti. The sequence continues at coordinate 129,625,532 of NC_035109.1, read as the reverse complement.
ATAATATTAATCGATCTATACTACCGTGAATCGCTAGTCAGTCTCATCATCATTTTCGTCAAAATTGAGTTGGTATCAGTTTTCAACATAGCTTCCAGCTGTATAAATTGTCCTACAATGAAAAGTAGCCGTACATCAGTCCCACTACAGATTTCCGCACTGTATAGAATTTAAACATATTCCAATCTCTTGGATTTTTTTGAATTTCCATATTGAAAACGAATATGTAAACTTCTCAACCCATTTTCTCTATGCCTTATTTCTATAGACTGACCTGCGATTATGGTTATGGGTTATTAATGGGACACTTACCAATGTTTTATAGGAAAGAGCTAAACAGTGCTCGATTCGTAATATTTCTTGCCTAAGTTAGCCTAGTTTCTAAAACCGTTCGAACGCGGCTGAATTGAGTTTATTTTTCTCCTAAAATAGTACACTGTGCAATGACACACTGGACGAAAACGGATTCACAGTTAACGCAGATGGCACTATACATGCTGAGAAAATTGGGAGGAAGTTACAAGCAAATTGAGTCATCATCATTAACTTCCAATCAACTTTTAAAGTTTTCACCATTTCATCTACAAAAGTGCAATTTTGAATCCCGATCCGTCCACTGTGGATTGTTAGGTTAGCGCTACCATACCTTGCCCTGTTCCAGATCACCCTCGAATGGCAGCGGTGTGGTTGGGACGTCGCAATCCTCGGTCGGGGGCACAACGCAACGCAGGCTTCGTCGGTCGAACACAAGCATGGCTGGACACCGCTGAAGTCGTGGGTATCCTCCCTGACACTGCCAGTAACGGTTGCAAGACTTTCCTAGCGGTACGTTTCCATTAGCATCATCGTTGCAGAGGGCTACAATGATAACACGGGAGAAGCATAAAAAATACATTTTTGTATCATGTTGAGCACGAGAAAAAAAAACAAATTTCCATTCAACTCTTACGGTGCTTCTGACATCCGTCAACGTTCTCGGGCCAGTCGCAGCTGTGAGCGTTTTCATTGTACAGTAAACCTCCGATGCAGAGTTGCTCGGTGGCGGTTCCGTTCCAGCAGGTCCAATAGCGCGTGCAGGATGTTTCATGACCGAAGATACCGTACAGCCAGTCGCAGTGCTCCGTTGAAATTGGTCCATCTGTAGAATGGAAAAAAATGTGGTAATTAGTGTTTTGTAAAAATGATACTTTTGCTACCTTCCGTTTCACTCAGAACATTATACATTACTTTTAGTATGGATATTGTTTAGTACCGATTATATGCAGTAGGACATGGTACACAAATTACGTCATCGAGATTTTAGACCTTCTCCTTCTATGTAACAATAAGTAACGTTTATCTGAACCTTTACAATAGCCATTTACACGTTTATGCTTCCACTGGGCATTTTTCCCTTTGAAGCACCACACCAAAGACAAATTAAAGACCTCCATGTCCCTTGCAGTTGCCCAAAATTTTGTGGCTCATAAGGTAATCTAGAATGCCGTGAAAAGTGTACTGCGACCTGTCAAACTTGGGTAGCTTTTGCACTACCGAGGGACCAAATGCAGTACTAGAAGTGGTACCCAATCTGAGCCCGAGTGGGACGGACCTGACCACACTAGACATCGGACTAACATGCAACGCCCAGTATCACAGTCAGCCAGAAGCAATCGAGTCCATACTCCTAAGCACGATGCGGCCAAATTCCTGGTGACACTATTCACAAGGCTACGAAGCCCAACTAATAATATAACGCTTAAAATGGACCCCCACCCTTATTAAAAAGAACGGGATTGGTGGTCTAATGGCTACCGCTTCCGCTTCATAAACAGAAAGTCATGGGTTCAATCCTAGGCCCGTCCCTTTCCTCGTACTTTGTAGTTGTATCTTTCGCTTGCTTCTATCTACCACTCTTAATATACCACAGTTGATGTATCTATCACAGTTCATAGCATTTGCTAGAACCCGAGACGGACAGAAATAAACCGTTTCCCTACGCTTCCATTGATACACAGGTAGTCTGCTAACCAAACCAGCAAACCTCTCTGCCATATAAATTATCCCCAGCACTTATACACTGAGGGTGCCTGTTAATCCCAAGCAGTCATCTGGTTGGTTCCTTGAGTAAGTGCAGCTGATCTGGCGATACTGGAGTAGCAACCACGGGCGGCCAATCAAGCTCAAGCTCACCCTTATTAAAAAAAATACCAAACGAAAATTGCTCTTGTAATTTTTTCGTTTCAAATAAAAATATCGCTCCTCTCTGTCTAGCAAAAGCATTTTCTCCAGTATGTTATTTTTATGTTTTCTATCGTGAAAATTTGTTACGTAACGGTAATCAGAACCCCTCCTTTTTTATTATACTAAACGAAATAAGTAACGGAAGTTCAAATCCCCCCTCCTTTCATGCGTTACGTAATGTGCGTACGATGACTAGTTTATAAAATTCTTACAAACTAGTCACAACACATCGATTTTACGGGAGCTTCTTCTTCGTCTTTCTGGCGTTACGTCCCAACTGGGACAAAGCCTGCTTCTCAGATTAGTGTTCTTATGAGTACTTCCACAGTTATTAACTGAGAGCTTTCTTTGTCGATTGACCATTTTGCATGTGTATATCGTGTGGCAGGTACGAAGATACTCTATGCCCTGGGAATCGAGAAAATTTCCTTTACGAAAAGATCCTCGACCAGTGGGGATTTGAACCCACGACCCTCAGCATGGTCATGCTGAATAGCTGCGCGTTTACCGCTACGGCTATCTGGGCCCCCAACGGGAGCTCCGATTAAGAACAAAAATATTTGTCAAGGCAAACCCAATATTCTAATTTAGGTGTAATCATTGTTTTTCCTACATAAAACCAAATAAATTATGTTTTTAGGCTACGCAGCTTTGATTTTCACAAGGGCCCGACGTTTCGCCACGAGAATTGTGTCTTCTTCAGGGGCTAAATATTGTTGTTGTTTGTAGTCCTATGCCTTGTCTAACTTTAACATAGGACTACAACCGACAACAATATTTACTACCTGAGGAAGACACAATTCCCGTGTCAAAACATCAGGCAAATAAAAAAAAACCATTGTAAAAATCAAGGCTGCATCGCTGAAAAGCATAATCGGTTCTACCATACAGTCGATTCTCTATCAGCTCATTCAAACCAAATAGAATCAGATTTAGTCCATTGAGTATTATAAATTTTGACTAAAAGGAAAGTTGGTGTCATAACAAGGGCTGCTACTCAGTTACCCATCAGGGAAATTCAGGTAAGGGTACTGGGGGCAAGAAGGAAACCTTTATATATATCGGTTCAAATCATGACTGATTAGTAAAGTTTTAAAAAAGTATTCCAGTGTAAAGGCAAGATTACCCCTTGAGAAATATGTGATAGTTCCGAATCTTTGATTTTGATTTTTGTTGGTTTGCGATTTCTGAACTGCCGTTATACGCATAATTGTCCCATGTTACTTTTTGTGCATTTTGACTTTTTGTCATCAAACAGTTTATCTTTACGTATAGTTTTAGAAAACATCCACCAAAAATTAACTTTGTTCGCAAAATTAATGAAAAGCAAGCCAGGTCATTTTGTCCCATTGTTGAATTTCCACGCATAACTGTCTCACTACTATATTTCTACGTATAACTGTCACACTATACAATTCGCTGCGCTGAACTCGAGCAAAATATTCAGTAGGCAGTTTTGAATTAGCTGGTGTTTGGGAAAATCGTTTTAAACATCATCTTATGTTGGCTTTACATCCCATGTGGAACATAACCCGTTTTATGTGTTTGAATTATCGGGATGCATTCATCATTCATGCGAGCCTGACGTCAAATTTGATTGGAATTTTCAATATCAAAATATTATTTCCCATTAGAGATGGGCGACTCACTCACGAATCATTCGAAAGAGTCGACTCTCGAAAATGAGTGAACGAATCACGGTTCTTTTCAAAAGAGTCATGATTCATTTGCACCTAATATTTTGGAAGAGAGCTTAAAAATTTACTAGGAATCATATTTTCGAGTTGCAATTGTCATAGTCAAACAATTCGGACATGTATTAATAGTTAAATTTGCTGTTCGAAAAATATTCTCATTCAAAAACTGTTATACTTTTTGTTTCTTGTGTAAAATACATGATTTATTTTTGGTTTTATAAATGAGTCACCGAATCGATCAAAAAAGTCGATTCACTTTTGTGAGTGAGTCACCTACGATTCGCTCTTAAAATTTGATCATTTTGCCCATCTCTATTTCCCATCCGTTTTTCAATAAATTTCAATTGAATTTTCAGAGTCGATTACAAAATTCTTCTAGATTTTGGAACCGCGGTCATCGATTAGAAATTTATCATAATTTTGGATACCATCACGGGAAGTACTGAAATAAACCACGTGAAGAATTAGTAACCACTTTAATTTCAAGTGGCTGGCTTGTGACAAACCAACTTCATGATTTGGCAAACGAAGTCTAAATAAAAATAGTTCGACCGATATTGGACGACTTGGCCACATGCTGGGTTGTTCCGAATACCGGTTCAGTGGCCATTATATTGGCGATTCTGAAACCTGGAAGTAAGTAAGTACCTGAAATCTGAAGCCTTGCGACATATCAATGTCAAAGGTTGTTCAAATCAAGTCTTAAGGTGATTCAAATGTATTTGAATGACTTGACCACATGTCGGATTGTTCGGAATTCCCGGTTCCCTGGGGGAAATGGCCACTAAACTGTCGGTTCTGAAACCTAGTTGGCAACACTAAACTTCATAAATCCCCAAATCAAGGCTAAAGAAGTATAACTCAAAGGTTCTTGGATGACTATAACATGCCAGGTTGTTTTGGATACCCTGTTCCCCAGAGAAAGTGGGATTATATTATATTGGCGGTTCTGAGACTTGCGACATATCAAACAAATGAATTTGCAAATCAAGTCAAAAGAAGAATAGTTCAAGAGGTTTTAGATAACTTGACCACATACTGGGTTATTACGGATAATTGGTTCTTCGGTGCAAGTGGCATATATGTTGGCGGTTCTTAAACTTAATTTGCGATGTATCTAATATCATGATTTTGCAAACCAAGTCCAAAGAAATGTAAAATAGTGTGATGATTTGTATCGTGAATTTTGAGTTAAATATTAATTCCGCAGAATGACCCTGAATTCACAGATGAGTTTCTGTCAAGGCTGTAGCTGGAAGAGTCGTTAAACTACCGTTAAACCGAGCTTACGACTCATTGTTCACTAGATAGGGCGTGTTGTCCCTACACCACGAAAGGACATAGACCAGAAGTTCACCTGAATGCGATTTCTACTCAATAATCACATGGTCCCCTTTTAATTGCAAAGTATATATAACGTTTATTTTTACGGTAGTATCACTCCATAACAATATTCACTTAACTGAATCTTGTTTTACAAGCCGTTTCAAAGGTTTCAAACCATTGGTTCCGAACTGTCACTCATGGACGCTAAGATAATCGAAGGGAATAACGTGTTTATATTGACCTCAGCACGCTCAAATAATGCTACGCTCAGCACGGTCAAATAATGCTATTCATACAAATCGATTATATTCCTTTCAATTTATAATCTCCTGAACCTACAGTTGTTTTGTGCTGCTATTTTTTGTAACCTCTGAAAGTGAATGACTTTGCCGAACAAACCAACCATCCAAAACTTAATGTTCTAGAATTAAATTCAAAAATCTGTCCATTACTAAGTTCAGTGAGTGATTTATATGGAAGCTTGTCTTCTTATATAAATGATTATAACAGTCAATTACATTTCTGCATGTTACATTCATTAAAATCTGCGCCATGGATAGCAATAGGGAGTACCTCCCATTAATTCAGGTTGCTGCTGAGCAGCTTTATGTCATAAGCTAGTTTGTTTAGATCAACAGCACTATTGGAAAGGACTTGAAAACAAGGGAGAGACGAATGCGAATGTTCTTCGAGTTAAAGTCCCCCTCATCAAACAACAACAACATGAAAACAAGAGCTGAAATCACGACAATCAGCCTTAGCTGTAAAGCAGGACTACGAGCAAATCAAGGCACAACTTGGCGAAGCAGAAGTCAAAAAGTCACTATGGCGAGCCAGTCTGAAGCATTTCCTTTCACAGGTAACGCGAAAATTTCAAATGACATTTTGCAATACGCACTGCTGAAGAGTACGTGGCATAATACTGGGGAGTACGTGGCATAATACGCATGGTTTCTAAGCGAAACGTGACCTACGCGGCCGTCCTCCAGAGCGGATAGCTGGAACGAGTCATGTTTTGATATCAAGAAGACATGGTAACAATGAAAGGTCAAGAAAAAAGAGCCCCAGGATATCCTGAACTAGGCAGCGCTTCTACAGAAACCACGGGTGCAAGGCAATAGCAACCAGTAAATACCAGTGGGAAAGACGAAAGTAAAGAGAAGACGTAACATGCTACAAAAGAGAACCCTAAACGCAAGGTGTGTGCATTTTATTCTGTAGCCAGAGTAAGGTGTAATCACTTGGCGAAAGCGGCTAGGAGGCCATCTTTAACTTGCTGGCCGTTTTGTTTGCGAACCTTACTGCCCTGCCTGGATGATGCTGAAACTGAAACTAACTGTGCTGCCATCAGTGCGGACGAAATTGTCAAAAAAGAAAGAAAGGAGTAGAGCACACAAGGACCAGGGGCGACCAGATTAGAATTATTCCTGACAACACTGTTTCTTCAACCAATCATTAGTCAATCTCTCGACTCAGATGTTTGTAAACAAAACGGCCAGCCCTTCCTCACCTACCCTGTCTGGTTTTCTCCAAAAGTGAGCATAATAGCACACCTTAGAGAATTGGACCTGCCTTGCCGAAACGTAGGAACATAGGCGAGGTTCTCGTTATCAAAACGTAGGAGGGAAAATACACTGAAGTTGTGGAGGCGATGTACGGAGCACGGAGAAGTTGTCACCATTGAGCGCAAATGTGCGGAGCATACGGTGGACTAGCATAGTGCCATTGCGCCCCAAGAGAGGTCACAGCGATAATCGATGTACTTTTCCCGCATCACCCCACACGACGCCGTATGCGGCAGATGAAAGAGAAGAAGAGGCGAGGGTGACGAACGAAGAGTTGGCAGAAGTCGTGATATCATTCACGTCAAGTAAAGCATCGGAACCTGATGGTATTTGAATGTTGCCCTAAAAGCAGCAGTTAATGCAGATCCGGACATGGTCAGAGTCACAATGCAACGCTGCATAGTTCAAGGAATCTTCCCGGATGTATGGAAACGGCAAAAATTGATGCTTTTACCAAAGGCGGGGAAACCACCAGGCTACCCGTCGTCATATAGACCTATCTGTCTACTAGATACGACGGACAAGTAGTTGGAGAGGTTGATCCTCAACAGGCTAGTACCGTATACGGAGCGTGCGGACGACCTGTCCAACAACCAGTTTGGATTCAGGAAAGGTAAATCTACTCTGGACGCTATCCAGTCGGTCGTTCAGACAGCTGAGATGGCTATCGACCATAAAATGAGCGGCATCCGTTACTGCGCGGTTGTCACTCTGGATGTGAAGAATGCGTTCAACAGCGCAAGCTGGGAAGCCATAGCACACGCGCTTCACCGCCTCAAGGTACCGGTGCAGTTGTGTAAGCTTCTAGAAAGCTATGTTGATGGTACGATTCTACTGTATGACACAGAGGAGGGGCAGAAAAGCGTTCGAATTACCGCGGGAGTATCTCATGGTTTAATCCTGGGCCCATTTTATGGAATGCGATGTACGATGACATACTTAGGCTGCCTTCTCCGACGAGTGTTAAGATTGTTGGCTTCGCCGACGATATCACCCTAGTGGTCTATGGTGAATGGAGGAAGCAGAGTCGACATCAGCGCACTTTATATCCATAGTTGAGGAATATATGAGGTATAGGAAACTAGGACTGGCCCAGCAGAAGACTGAGGTGAAGGTGGTCAAAAACCGTAAGCCCGAGCAACGGACGCTTATCTCGGTAGGTGATTGCAACATAGAGTCCAACCGATCCTTTAGGCATCTTGGGGTAATGATCGATGACAAGCTCAGCTTCGCTTGCCACGTTGAATATGCTTGTAAAATGACTATAGCGGATGATGTCTAACAGCTCTGTTGTAATTGTCGGCAAACGCAAACTCCTAGCAGGTGTGGCGCTATCCATACTATGGTATGGAGGAACAATCTGGTCAAAAGCGCTTGGAACGAGCAGTAACTTAAAACGTTTTGACAGCACATACAGGATAATGTGCTAAGAGTAGCAATCACACACCGAACGGTATCTAAAGAGGCCGTGTGCTTCATAGCCGGAATGGCGCCCATCGGGCTCATCATCAAGGAAGATGTTCGATGTTGAAAAAAAAAGTTCAATGTTTCAACCAAAAAGGTACCAGAGGAGTCCTCAACGCGTGTAAAAAGACGACGCTCAGAGTTTGGCAGCATAAATGGGATAACTCCACTAAACGTAGATGGACCCATCGGTTAATACCGCAAATGTGTCAGATTAGTCTCAAAGAAATCAAAGGGAAGTGAACTTCTAACTGACGCAGTTTCTGTTGAAGCATGGTTGTTGTAGACCAGGGTTTCTCAACCGGTGGACCGCGGACCCCTAGGGGGCCGTGATGGCTTCTCAGGGGGTCCGCGAAGCCATTTTTTAATAAGTATTATTTTTGTATTGATAAATTGATGAGTTGAATTTCTTACCTCGCTTGTTTTTCAAAAATTCATAGTTAGTAGAGTTTTATTTGCAATACTAAATAAACGGCTTCTTATAAATGCAATTATTTCCATATAATATTACAAGCCTAACTTCCAGTACAAGCCAAAAAAACAAAATTAACATCTTTCCTAGTGATATTTGTAGAAAATTCCTGGCATTTTGTAGAGCTAATACTTGACATATTTCTCCAGCTTCCTGGTGAGATTCTCGAAAAGTTTCTGGGAAACTCCTTAGCGAACTATTCACGGGATTGGAAAAAAATGAAAATATTCACAGTTTTCACTCTAACCATTGGTGAAATCTTGTTGAATTTATCAGCAGGATTCAAAATGAGATTTCCGAAAGATATTCATAGCAGTGGTCTTTAAAACGAAAATATCTGACGAGGTTTTAGAAGAGTTATTGGTAATATTTTAACAGCTATTGTCTGGTTTCTGAATAGCTCAATATAATACTCCCCGAAGCAATACCGTAAAGTGTTTCCGGGGAGATAAGGGTCTGAGGCGAGGGGGAATATCTGTGAACTCTGTACAGCACTTGGAACAGTTCAACAAGAATTGCCAAAATATGGAGCATGGGCTGGTTTTAGTGCGTCGTCTTTGGTGCGGCATAGCCACACTCACTAAGATACTTTCTCAGGTGTGTGTGTTTGCAGATTTCCTACTCGTTAAAAAATCATACATGTAACAGGTTGTTCAATTTGAATGCAACATATATTTTATGGCATACTTGTTGAAACGATGACTTACTTTCGTCAAATATAAGAAAGATTATTCCCGATATTAGACAGTATCTTGGCGCTAGCTTCTGAAATATTGTTCAAATGGTAATTTTGAATAAATTTAGTGAAAAACATTGATATAATGCAATAGATCCATATCACGCCTAGTTGTATTCCGAGCTGGCAGCATGCTCTTAGATTTCAATGAAACTCTCTAGGTGTGTAGACTTTGATAAAATTAGCCAATTTGCATACTTAGTTTTTCCAAAATATATCTGGACTATAGACTGAAAAGGACCAAACTTTTTTACACGATTTTCTTCAAAATAAAGTAATCGAAAAATGGCAACTCCTACAAAAAAAGTGTTGTATAGATCCTAGGTAACATTGGTAGCTGAATAACAGTATCTTCAGCTGAAAAAAGGCTGAATAAACAGAATTTTAGCTGTATAAGCTTTTTTCAGCTACCATTGTTACTTAGGTAACTTATGGTTTATTACGTATACATTAGTGTGGGACAAAATTTAGATTCTCGCTCCAGTCCACTTTTTGGATTGCATTTAGGTCCCATACCCACTGTGCCAAATTTCAGCTCGATCGGAGAAACTATATTATAGCGCCAGCCGTTCAAAGTTTGTATGGGATTTACTATGGGAAAGCGTACTTCTGCAAAGAAAAATCGCCAGGGGTCTCCCATTGGGCCATTGACCTCTATAAAAATTCTAAACACAGACCTCGTAAGGTATTTTTACGATGAAGAATACTGCCGAAGACCACGAAACTATCCGACACATGTGAAAAAAGTTATTCAATGAAAACCTATTGGCAAGGCGACGTTGATTAACACGTAAAGGAATAACAATAATATCAAAATCGAGCAAAATTACCGAATAGTCTATGCTTAATAACTTTCTTCAGAAGCATCGGATTGCTTAGCGGTCTTCGCAATGTTGTTCATCGTAGAAATACCTATCGAAATCTGTGTTCAGAATTTTTATAGAGGTCAATGGGCGACCTCTGTCGATTTTTCTTTGCAAAAGTAAGTTTTCCCATAGTAAATCCCATACAAACTTTGAACGGCTGGCACTAAAATATAGTTTCTCCGATCAAGCTGAATTTTTGCACAGTTGTTATGGGCCCTAAATGCAATCCAAAAAGTGGACTGTAACGAGAATCTATTTTTTTTTTTTCATACAACCGTGTCCCAGGCTAGTACACATTTGAATGAAATTTTCAAAAATATCCCGGGATTCGGGATTTTTTAGATCCCGGGATTTTTGTCCCGGGATTTCCCGGGATGTTTGGGAATCCCGGGACAAGACCCTCTAGCCTACACCAAGCATGGGAAAATTCACTCACTCACCCGAACGCCACTGATAAAAAATATCAAAACATCTGCTGCTACCGAATATTCAGTGATAGCTGAACCGTACTGGGTAGAGTGTAGCATGAAAGCGTCAAAACCGATTGTGGAAAAGCGAGAATCGGAGGGAACACGAAGAGAAGTGAATACCAATACACTTGTATCTGCGAGGTACGAGTGAACGCATCTAGCATCCATTCGCCGAATGCATTGAACTGATTGAGCGGATTCCCACTCACTGAATCATTCAGTGGTGTGGACAAGCTTGATAATTCTCCTCAACATCATCAGAGTTTGGTGACATACTCAAGAGCAGCGTGCTGCCTTTGCCTCTTTGCGAGGAAGCGAAAAAATGGTAAGCAGAGAGGCAACGAAAAATGAGCGAGGAAGATGCAGCACAAAACACAACAGAGTTAAATTCCATCAAAAAAGGGTGCTCTCACAACTCCCCGAGGACTGGTTTGTTTGGGCGGCAGACTCAAGAGTTCTTTTGAAGTGTGAGTGAAGGTGAGCATCGCAACAAGAGAGAGAGAGTACCTGAAAAAATCCTCGCATATTTTTGTACTCTCACTCGAATTGCTTAAGGATCTGTGTTGAAAATTTTAAGTTTAGTTTTTCCTCCTCAGAAAAACGGCAAAATCGACTCCTCTTTGCCTTGCAGAGGAGTTTCTATCAAGCCTGGGTGTGGATTGCCATTCAGTGAACGCTCATCAGCACTCAAACCCGAATGCCACTTCAACGGAATCAGAATGTAAACAATCATTCGGTATTGCATTCGATTGCCTTCGGCTTTTAGAATCGGTAGCGACAGATTCCGTTTTTCTTTCGCTTTGCGCTCACCGAAGAAGCAAAATGGGCACTGGAAATTGAAACGTCCGGCTTGGTTACACAAACGGCTGTCTCGCTCCCGACTGTGGAAGGAAACGCAATAACTGAGTGAATGTTTCCCATGCTTGGCCTACACTGAAAAAAAAAATGATTTCGAAATAAAAAATAAATATTTTTCTTTTTTAAATTTTTGTCAATACGATTTTAGTTGTTGATTTTTTCGGCTGTTTATTAGTTTGGATATGGAAAATCTATGACGAAACAAAATACAGTTAACTCTCCCTTACTCGATATTCCGCATCTCGATATCGAGTTAGAGAACCATAGTAAAAGTTGGTTTTCTTGGCTAACTCGATGGTCCCTTCAATATCGAGTAAGGGAGATATGACTGTACACATTTTAGCAATGAGGAAATCATGTCCGTGTTACAATATTATTCTCGACGCCGAACAAAATCAGCACTGCTGGTCTGTTGCCAAATCATTCCATTTTACTTCCGCTTATCTCTCTATAAAGGATCACTAATGCGCACTATAACGAAGTGACTTGCGACGCGGCAAAGTTGGTCAAAAATCGTAGTTCGCACGTTGGTTCACCTGGTTTTAGTCGCGAAGTAGTATAAGCAAAATGAAGCAAAATTCGATACTGATCAACTGCCGTATTACGCATATCAGTCTCGCGATGCATAAGATTTACTTAGAGCATGGATCAAGTAAGCATAAAACTGTCCTTTAACGCTAACTTGATCCAACTTCGCATGTATGGACGGTTGGTAGCTTTCTTGCATATTGAAAGTGAAATTGCAAACAAGAATGTTCGGTTTACACAATTCTACGCATAATATTTTGTCAAGAATAATGCACATGGATGAATCGACGGCTAAACCGAGCCGTTTGCATGCAACGTTCTTTGAGAGAAAACGTTTCGCGTTCGATATTGAGGATTTTGGTATCAATGTTGGATGTAGGGTGACGGTGCCATTAGTGGACTACCTAAGCTATAAAAAATCATAACAAAATAACGAAAAGCCTTAGCAGAGATCTTTTGGCGTCAACAGAAAGATTTCAACCTCTACTATATGGGAAAAATATAAAAAGAGTGATAAAACTAATTTTTTGACATAAAATCGCTTGAGCCACTATTGGTACACGTGTTCCAGTAGTTGCGCTAGTGCTCCAGTAGTAGACGTTTGGGAATTATACAACGAATTTTAAACAAAAAGGCAAATTTTTACACAGGTTTAACATTTTTCCCTTCGAACAGCAACTAATATCTTTCGAATGAAGCATTGAGAACATCTCTGGGACTTTTCTTCATTTTTATACATCCATTTTAAAAACTGCTTCCATCTGTTGATCCACTACTGGAACACGACGGCAACTATTGGTGCAAGGGAGCAAATTTTTTGCGTAAACTTAATTATTTATATGACTTTTTGATGAAATAAAAAGCTGAAATTTGGCAAATCGACAAGACTAGAGGCGATCTATCCACCAAAAATAGCACATGTCGTTTTTGTCAAAAAATGTACGTTTTATTCCATAGTCCAATCTACTGGTACATTACAACCATTGGTACCGGCACCCTAATAGATGTGTAGGTTTCATCAATTATGGCTTTGCATGATTAAGGTTAAAATTACGTTACGTGTAAATCTAAGTTTTTTATGTACATATTTAGAAGAGTTTTCCAAGTCACATTTCGAAATAAATGTGAAAAAACGGGGCATATGCAATTTTTGGCCCATTATCACACCCAACAAACATTCAAAACCTTTATGGTTGTGAAAAGACATATACTCAGTATAATAAGATGATTGATGACTGACGATTTTCAATTGCATTGTAACTTGCGCATGGTTTACACATTCTGTTAATATCTTCAGTTAGCCAATCAACAATGCAATGGTGCAATCACGTAACCATGTTTGTTTCTAATGTATGCTGCTGATTATAGCCAATTTGAATCATTGAAACAAACATATTCTCAACATTAATTCATCTAATTACTGACAGTACCAGCGCTTCTGGTAACGACACGTCCCGTTCCACAACGATCTAATATCATCTCATTAGCTGAAATCTATAAACACCAACAATCTTGGCGGACGCTTCTGTCTACACAATTCACTCACTTGCCAACTGCTTCCCCTCGCAATAGTCCGACCTCCATGGATAGTCGCATCCTTCCGTCACGCCCCGATGCTTTCCGGCAAACACCAACCCATTGGGGCAGTCGTACAGCTCCGCTTGATTGTTGACGCACTCCCAGTATCGGTCGCAATACGTCACATCGCCCACCACCTTCGATTTGGTTTTGCACGGATCGTCCTGGTCCTGTCGCTGTGCCGCACTGAGTCCTGAAACAATAATCGAGCGGAGGAAAAGTGATGTTAGAAAAAACGGTTTGAAGAAATGAGGCTTAAAACTGGCAAAATAATCCTTAATTTGTATGAAGAGTTGGACAAAAAAATGATAGAAGTTTCTTTCTTCTGTAGAAATATAGGGTGATACAAATATTAATTTTCTTTTATTTCACCTCCCAAACTTAATTCCAGAAACAAATAGGTTGCTGATGATTGTTAGGGTAATATATAATTAGCAAATCGTACGACAGCACAAGCAGATATGTTGTGATTCAATTACTAACTGAACAGCCAAATGACAAGCCCTCTCGAGCTGAACCATTTTACCGTATTAATTTTACCGTATTAAATTTTAGACTTGTTGATTGTTCCGTTGTCTACAAGATTATGTTTATTTAGAATCATTTTTACTTACAAGAAGTCTTACAATCATTGAATTGCTTATGTTCTAAAAGTGTTCTAAAAGAGGCGGTACTTGGAGTTAACTTTTGGTATGTAAATATAAGCCAATCAGAATTTAACGCTATGCATTATAAGCGAAAAGAAATATAACCATTGGCCTCTTGCATCGTGAGAACGATGCACTTGGCGTAGGCAAGGAGATCGAATTACGCTATTGCATATATCGATTGTCTGGAATGATCGTTGGCGTCAGAGTGTAGTGACAATGACATGGGTCATTGCCTGAGTTGTAATTTGGAAAAGGTTGGCAATAATTTGGTTTGAATGTTAGCATGATATGAATGCTTGGGAATTGTGAAGTAAGGGTTTTATGATCGTGGGAAGGTTCAGCATTTCAGTTGATGTGAAATTTAGTTTTACTGTTTTATGCTTTTCACACTCTTAAGGATTTGTGAGAGCTAGGAAACGTTCTGTAATTTGATATTCTTTATGAACATCGGAACATGAACATGTTCTAATGCTTGAGATGAATTATTTATGTTTTTTGAATATTAACTTTGTAATGCAAGTCTATCATGCTACACCTCCACCCTTCGGGAGAGTAATGTATCGAAGAAAAATTACTCGTGTATAGCTATGCTCCAAATACCGTTTACATAAAAAATATACTTATTTGATCCTATCGAATTTCAAGCTTCTTAGTGTTATACTAAGAAATTTTACCTACCCCATTTGATTGTCATTTTTTTTTTGTGTTTTATTCTCTTTTTTATGGGTGTTAGGCTCGGTGGATCTCTTTTGTATTAAAATTTATTGTTAGTTATCGATACAATGATTAAATCAAAACTTTGTGTTTTTTTTTTTTTTTTATTTTTATGCTTTAATAAGTCGATTTTTGTGAACTGTAATATTCTCATTATTTTGTGTCAAATAGTGATTAATTTTACAATTTGGGTCATTGATTTCGACTATTTTATAAGGTCCTGAATAAAATGAATCAAGTTTTTTTCTGTTTTCTACGGTTAAATATACTAAATCTCCAATATTTAGATTTATTGGGTTGATATTTTGATTTGCTTGATTTGTTCGTATTAATTTTTGATCAATTAATTTTCTTCTAGCGATTTCATTTGATTTCTGAATTTTAAATTTAAGTTCATGATAATAGTCCTCGTAATTATAAAGTGGTTCTATGCCTTTTTCGTATATTTCGTTGGGTAGTTGAGCTTTTCTGCCAAAAACTAATTCAAATGGTGTAAATTGATGATCTGAATGTGGAGTGGTGTTATAGGAAAAACTGTAAAATTTTAACCAATCATCCCAATCTGTATGGTGTTTATTTGTAAAGGATCTCAGATATTCATTCAAACATCTGTGATTTCTCTCTAATGAACCAATAGTTTGGGGATGATAAGCCGTTGAAAAGTTTTGTTTAATTTCCAAAATTTTGCAAATTTGTTCTAAGGTTTGATTTTTAAATTCGGTTCCTTGATCTGACCTCAATTCAAGGAAATTTCCGTACACTAATATGAAATGATCGACTAATGCCTTGGCAATGACATTAGCTTCTTTGCTTGCCGTTGGTATTAAAACAACATACTTCGTTAAATCACATTGGATTGTAATTATGTATCTATTTTTGTTATTACTTAATGGAAGTGGTCCAACTGTATCAATTGAAATCACTTCAAATGGTCTGGAAGGTGTTGTGGTAACTATCATATTTTCTTTAGTATGTTTAGTAATTTTATTTTTTTTACATAATTCACAGGATTTTACGAACTGTGATATGCAACCTTTCATATCCTTCCATTTATATTTTTCTCTTATCTTGAGATAAAGTCTATGTTGTCCAATATGACCTCCTAATGGGGTCTCATGGTTAATTCTAATTATTTCATGTATTTCATTTTTATCCGTTATAAATTTTGGCGGATTGTAAATTATTATTTGCACGTGTCTAACTTTTTCATTTGTTATTTTTTTGAAAATATTTATAGGCCATAACTTGAAAAGTTCATTATCCGAAGATAAAGCAATCTTTTTAATTTTCATCGTAAGTAATAATTTCTCTAATTTCAGAAGAGCAAACTCAAGTGTTTGACTTCCGTTTGTTATAAACTGTTGTTGCACTGATGCAACACGTTTTTTACTGTTCTTTGAAAAAATTATCATTTCAAGAACATTGTTATCATAACTAATTCTTAACTTATGCAATTTGTTGGTAATGCTTGGATTTTCAGTTACGTAAGTAGAGAGGTGATCAGGCTCTTTACTAACAGTAACCTTTGGTGTTTCTGCGGGTGTTGTAGTTTGATTTTGTTCTCGGGTCATTGCTCTTGTATTAACCTTCAAAATATTTATATTTTTCAATTCTTCAGACGTTGTGACAATGCGTGACAGTGCGTCTGCGATTACATTAGTTTTGCCTTGTATGTATTCTACGACAAAGTCAAATTCTTCTAAGTCTAAACGCATATTTGTGAGTTTCGAGTTTGGATTTTTCATTCCAAACAGGAATACTAGCGGTCTATGGTCTGTTCTTACAACGAACTTTTTTCCATACAAATAAGGTTTAAAGTAGTTAATAGCCCAATGTATCGCTGTTAACTCTTTCAAAATTACTGGTTTATTTTTTTCTCCTTTCGTAAAGGTTTTACTTGCGAAAGCTATCGGTAGCTCGCTATTTTCAAATTGTTGAGACAGTACTGCTCCACAAGCAATGTCTGAAGCATCTGTCGTCAAAATAAATTGTTTATTAAAATCAGGATATTGAAGAATCATTGGTGACATTAAATAATTGCGTAATGATTCGAATGAATATTGACATTCATCCGTCCACATAAATTTTGAATTTTTCTTAAGTAAATTATTCAAAGGACTAGCAATTTTTGCAAAGTTTGGAACAAATTTCCTGTAGTAATTGCAGAAAGCTACAAATCGTCTAACATCATCCGCATTGGATGGAACTGGATAATTTTTTATTGTATCAAATTTAGAAGGATCAGGTAATATTCCTTTATCAGTTATTTTGTGACCTAGATAAGTCACTTCTGATTGAAAAAATTTACATTTACTTAGATTGAGTTTTAAATTATAGTGTCTCAATCTGTCAAAAACTTGTGTAAGATTCATTAGATGGTGGTTTACTGAACAACCAATCACAATGATGTCATCAATATAAATAAAAGCTAATTCGGGTGTCAATCCAGCCATGGCGATTGTCATCATACGCTGGAAACTATTTGGACTTATATTTAATCCAAATGGTAAACGCGTAAAATGATAATGTCCAGACTGTGTTGAAAACGCTGTGAATTTTCTTGAGTTCTCATCTAGTGGGATTTGATGAAAACCAGACATCAAGTCCAACGTGGAAAAATATTTAGCTCTTCCCAATTGATCCAAAATAGTATCAATCCTGGGGAGAGGAAATTTATCAGCAAGGATTTTTTTGTTAAGCTGTCGAAAATCGACAACTAAACGCCATTTCTTGTCATTAGTATCCGATTTTTTCGGTACCAACAAAATTGGAGAATTGTATGGGGATACTGAGTGTTCGATAATGTTTTCACCCAGCATCTTATCCACTTGTCTCTGAATTTCATTGGTTTGGGCATGTAAGTTTTTGTAATTCGGAATATATATCGGACAGTTGTCCTGCAGAGGAATTTCCTGAGTATAAAAATTGTTAAAGGTTAAAACATCATCAGGTAAACTAAAAATGTCGTGATATTCTGCAATGAGGTTCTGTAAACCTTTTACTGCATCTAAAGGTATTCCAATAGTTTTAATTTGATTCAGAATGTCTTGCTGACGATTCTTCTTATTTTTAATACTACTATTAATTTTCATTATATGGTAATTATAGAGTGGTTCCATTATAGGTTGGAATCGTGAATACAATATATGTACAGGATTTTCTGTAGTGTTGATAAATTTAACATAAGGGTTATTAGATGATATGATAGTATTTCCACAGAAAACGCCTGGCAATATTTCCTGTGAATGCACAACCATATCGTATGTATATGGAATATTTATAATTCGCCTAATGACTTCACTTCTTTTCGGTAAGATAAAGCCATTGTTTAAGTTGTCTTGAATTGGTATAGTTATTTCTTCATTATTTACATTAAACTTAAGTAACCAAGACTCATAATCAATTATGCATCTATGGGAACTTAAGAAATCGCGGCCTAAAATGCCGTCTGTCATAATAGGGAATTCATCATTTACAAGGTGGAATTTATGCTTGATGCACAGTCCTCCTTCAAAATATAGGTCAGTTACTGCTGACGCGATGGTTTCAACCGTGTCATCAGTGATACCTGTTAACTTGATCTTCTCCGTTATATTTATTAGATAGCTGGGGTGTATTTTGCTACGTTTGAAAATAGATATGTCTGCTCCACAATCTATTATGAATGTGTTTGTAGTGTTTGTCATCTGAACATTGACCGATATGAAATTGGACGCGTTCAGATTCATCGTGAGTACGGGAACAGACCTGTTGTTCCTAAAAAATGATTTGGAACTTGTTGAGGTTGTTGGTGTTGCCTTTGCGGTGGCATCATGTTACTTGGCACCATACTTACCGGTTGAGGCAATGCACCGTTTGGCGCAAATTGACTGGAAAGCATTGAACCATCTACCTCATTCATATGATATAATCGTCTATTACCGGAATGGTTCCAGTTTTGTTGTCTTGGATGTTGATGATTGGTATTTTGGTAATTGTATCTTAAAAATCTGTTTGATGATTGTTGAGGAAAATTTGGTGTGGTTTGACGCGTATTATTACGTGTGAAACCTCTAAAATTACCTCTAGAGTTGTTGCCATTGTTGCGATTTTGATAATTTGATTGATAACTTGGCTTATTTTGAGGAAATTTCTTTCTCATCTGTAACATTGACACAGATGGTTCGTTGTTAAAATTCTCGTTTTCCACAACGATATTCAATGCCTCAGAAAGCGAATCAAATTTTCCAACTTTCAAAAGCATTTTTGTTTCCTGCTTCTGTGATGCGATAATCAAGGATTGAATGGCAGCCTTGTTTGCTAATTTTTTTGCTACTTCATTAGGTACTTCTTCTCTAATGTAAGCTTGTTTCAATTTATCTGCTAGTATGTCTACTTCCTTGGTAAACCCAGAAGTTTCTTGGCCTTTTTTTGGTTTAATATTTTTCAAGTTAGCGAGAGCTAATTCTGAACTGCTTTTGTCAGTGCAGTCAGCAGAAATTTTATCCACAATTTCTTGGTAATTAGCCGGAACGCCAGTAAACAAATCTCTGGCCTTACCAGTCAACCTAGTCAAAATGAGCTGGATGGCAGGGGCTTGCTGATCTGCTGGCACTATAGTTTGCACCAATCTGATAGCATCAATAAATGATTTTACACCTCCTGGATTTCCATCGTAAGAGGGAATCAGTGATGCTAATTCAGATGCTGTTTTTATGTTCAATGCCATTTTAACTTTTTTTGAAATCTTGATCAGTCTAATATTGAATATTATTGCGTAACTAAGTGATTTTAATGATATTGGTTTTGAATATTTCTTAAGTTTTGTTTCTAGTATATAAATTATTTCATCATAATCAAGACGTGCTGCTTTTATAAAGAAATCAACATGTCTATTATCTAAAACATCTTCATATTTCAAAAGAGTTTGTACGACTTTATTGTATATGGTTTTAGTTAAAAGAATTTTATCCTTTAGAGTACTTTTAAGGTATCTTCTAAAAGGAGATTTTTTTAAGTTTGTTTTAATATTATGTAGTTTTCCAATTAAATTTTGTATTTCTAATTCAATTCCACTCATTGAAAACTTTTAAAGTTGATCATAAGGTTAATTGCATAATAAAAAAAAATAAAATTTTTCTTTTATGGTTTTTCGCTCAGGGGCAACCATGTGATTGGATCGTCTCCTGGCAAATTTTCAATTCTTGCTATCAATTCTTCCCACGTACGGGGGGTTGTGTTTCTTTCAAAAGGTGCAAATGGTTCTGGACCATTACCCTTTTCAACTTCATTTAAAAATTTGAGAAAATCTTCCCATTCAATGTCATTCATTTTAAAATTTTAATTATAATTCATATAGTTAAGAAAAATATCAATACCAAATGAAATTTACTAATAAAGGCATAAACTTTCATTTATGTTCACCATATAAATCATAACATATTATTTCTTAATGGGGAATATTCATTCTTCTGTTATTTTCCAATATAATTATAAAAGTAGATTTACAATGCACAATTCACATATGAAAATTATTAATTAATGTTAGTAATCAATTACGGATTTGATACGCTCACCAATAGTTGTCTTCCTACGGGTAATTCTGCTCATCGCCATGTTCCTGGCTCTGGCACGATCGTTGCACCTCGGTCACTGCTGCTGCTTGTTGATGTTGTTCTAACTGTACGTTCTCATCTTCGTAGGGGCAGCTCCATGTTGCCGGTTTGCCCTTTGTTGGGGCGGCTCCAAGTTGCCGGTTCGCCCGTGGATAATTAATTTTCGTTTTCAATTCACTGCACCGCGGGATTTTCTTGTGTCACGCGATTCTGATTTTCCGCACAATTTGAAGATTATTTTGTTCACTTTACTGGATCTCGTTACAATTGTTCAGTTTATTTTTATCGAATGATTTAAAATGTTTATTTTTATTCACTGCACTTGATTTCTTACTCAAACTTTTTCCAGTACAGCAATACTCTTAGCTGCTTTGAGTGCATTTTTTCGAGTGTTCTTCTTTATCATGTTGTAAACCATTATCACTGTTTGGATACCAACCATCACCAAAATTAGCCACAACTTTAATGCATTTTCCTCATGGAACTGTTGATGGTTTTCTAGGAGATTAGTTATTTGAACATTTGCGTCGCCTTCGTTGGACGACTTTGATGCGCCTTTTCCCATAATTGAATCTCACTTATCACTTGAATCTCACTAGCACTGTTTGAAAAACTTCCGATTTTTGTTTTGTTTTTTCACTTGTTTGCTTCATGCAAAATCAATCACTAGATCATCTAGTTGGTGATCAATAATAATCCACTTCGGACTCCGAAAGATTCGAAAGTCACCGGTCGCCATTTACCGTATTAATTTTACCGTATTAAATTTTAGACTTGTTGATTGTTCCGTTGTCTACAAGATTATGTTTATTTAGAATCATTTTTACTTACAAGAAGTCTTACAATCATTGAATTGCTTATGTTCTAAAAGTGTTCTAAAAGAGGCGGTACTTGGAGTTAACTTTTGGTATGTAAATATAAGCCAATCAGAATTTAACGCTATGCATTATAAGCGAAAAGAAATATAACCATTGGCCTCTTGCATCGTGAGAACGATGCACTTGGCGTAGGCAAGGAGATCGAATTACGCTATTGCATATATCGATTGTCTGGAATGATCGTTGGCGTCAGAGTGTAGTGACAATGACATGGGTCATTGCCTGAGTTGTAATTTGGAAAAGGTTGGCAATAATTTGGTTTGAATGTTAGCATGATATGAATGCTTGGGAATTGTGAAGTAAGGGTTTTATGATCGTGGGAAGGTTCAGCATTTCAGTTGATGTGAAATTTAGTTTTACTGTTTTATGCTTTTCACACTCTTAAGGATTTGTGAGAGCTAGGAAACGTTCTGTAATTTGATATTCTTTATGAACATCGGAACATGAACATGTTCTAATGCTTGAGATGAATTATTTATGTTTTTTGAATATTAACTTTGTAATGCAAGTCTATCATGCTACACCATCCTAGCGATAGGATAAACTTTCAAGAACATCTACTCTCTAGACTTCCAAGTGAGGCTTGAAGACGCGAAGATCTTCCGTGGCACATAGCAGTCTAAGCATCAAAATGCGGCAGCAAGCATCCAAAGTGCGATAAAATATGACAATCTCTTCACATCGCGAGAACCCGTGACACGATGAGGTTCTCCGATATGCTAAACTGTTTCAAAACTGTTCACCGGGAGCAAAATATCAAATGACAAAGTTGAGTGCTCTTTGAACAAAACCACTTGACTGTAAATGCAAATGAACAACGTCCCCGTCTTCGTCGACGGAGATCGGGAGAGTGCGGGTGGGTTTCATTTCAGACCCAACGCCGATGAAAGGGAAATTCTCGCGAAACATTACTAAAGGACCTATGTACAAATGAGAGATTCTCTCCTCTCTCGTTCTCTTTCGATTATAATAGTTGAATACTAAAGCTTTTGGGAAGTTTTTCACTACAGATCGAAAGGCAATTTCCTTGACAAGCGTTTCATACACAAAACGCAACAGAAGAGGTTAATGTGACTCAGTTATTGATCAAAGAGAAAGTAGACCAAGAGAGCCTCTCATATGTACATAGGTCCTTTAGTAATGTTTCGCGAGAATTGCGATACCAAACTTCAGGGGGGGTTGGTTCGACGAACTTTCAATAAAAAATCGAATAATGTGGTGCTAAATAGGAAAATGATAAGCTGTTAGTTGAACTTTGAAATTATGTTGGCGTCGTCTTCTTCTTTTTGGCGTAACGTCCCAACTGGGACAAAGCCTGCTTTTTAGATTAGTGTTCTTATGAGCACTTCCACAGTTATTGACTGAGAGCTTTCTTTACCGATTGACCATTTTTGCATGTGTATATCGTGTGGCAGGTACGATATACTCTTATGCCCTGGGAATCGAGAAAATTTCATCGACCAGCGAGATTCGAACCCACGACCCTCAGCATGGTCTTGCTGAATAGCTGCGCGTTTACCGCTACGGCTATCTGGGCCCTTATATTGACAGTCATTTCATTTATTTAGTTAACATCTAAACAGATAACACTGAATCAACAATTTCACGCCACAATACTCGGCTCGTGGCCGCATCTCTCCATCCTCGGTTCTGCCCCACGCTCGCCAAATCGATACGCATTTGGTCCGCCCACCTAGCTCGGTGCGCTCCACGCCTTCTGGTACCAACCGGATCCGAAACGAACACCATCTTTGCAGGGCTGCTGTCCAGTATTCTTGCAACATGCCCTGCCCATCGTATCCTTCCAACTTTGGCCACCTTCTGGATACTGGGTTCGCCGTAGAGTTGACCGAGCTCGTGGTTCATCCTTCGCCGCCACACATGTTGACATATTGTATTGTAATAAATGAAAAGTGTACAAACTAAAAGAGTAAAAAAGACGTGAATTCCAAATTAAGCAAAATATTCAAGCCAAAAATTATATTATATAAACTTGATAGTATTTGCATTGAAGAATACATCATTTGCAAAAAAAAAGTGCATCTTGCTAACTTGTCTTAGATTCACTATTATATCAGCTCAGCAAACCATCCATCACTTGCAATATTTGTGTTTCATTTACATTTCTCCGTTTGGGATAAGTAACAAGGAAAATAACTGCCAGAGTGAGGGTTTGAAGCGGCAACGCGCGAACACAGCTAGCGCAAACTTTTAATTATATTCCGTGTAATTGAATACACTTAACGTCGTTTAAAAGTTTACCATTGATCTACAATCCAAATCAGCAGAAATTTAATTACTACTGGACCGCCGCTGTCCTCGGACAATGTGGGTTGTACACCTGACACCCACGCATCGGGTTATAAGTGAAAGTGGTGGTTCGTTTTGAAGCATAGAACTACACTTGAATGGAAATTCCATGATAATGGATTGCATTTCTATTGATGGCTGCTAATACTGTAATCAAAGTATATCTGGCTCATATGGCAAATTAATACTATTTTATTCGTAAAGCTTTTCAAAGTAAGCACATATTGTATCGGACATATAAAATGCATCCAAGCCGTTTTCGAATACAAAATGGTGAACTTCAGATAGCTATACCTCCACCGTTTCCCAAATTACTTCTTTTCATTTTTTTTTTCTGTAGCGGACTACAAATTACCTAAATTGTACATTATCATCTAAGTTGAATACAAATTTTCATTATATTCATAGAAAGTGAATTAAAGTTAAAATTGTTCAAAAAAACATTTTGTTTTTTATAAAAGTACCCTAAGACATTAGTAGCCTGCGATGAGAATAAGTTCATTCTATAGCTAAAAACAAGAGGTTTCAAGTGGGGTAAAAATTATTTTGCGAAAACTTGCGATAGACCACTTTTAACGCGTTTGAAAGTGTACGGAATGCAATTCCAATCAAATAATAATAATCCTTTAATAAGCTAGTACGTGCATTGTAATCGCAGTAGCCATGAATTGCATCCAAAGAAGGGACGAAAAACTCGCTCCAATCTTCTTCTTCTTCCTGACGTTACGTCCCAACTGGGACAAAGCCTGCTTCTAAGCAGGCAGGTGTTCTTGTGAGCACTTCCGCAGTTATTAACTGAGGATTTTCTTTGCCGATTGACCATTTTTGCATGGGTATATCATGTGGCAGATACGATGCTACTTTATGCTCTGGCAAGTTGAGAAAATTTACTATACTAAAAGACCGTTGACTTGTGGGATTCGAACCCACGATTCTCAGGTTAGTCTGGTTGAAAAGCTGCGAATTTACCGATAGGACTCTCTGGGCCCCTATGTATACAATATTTTGGTGTTATACCTTAATTAAATATTGTCTCCACCTTTATTTGATATTATTAGGATATTGAACTACCTTGAATTTAAATTTGAGCTGTCACTAAACAAAATAACACAAATTATCTCAGCTTATTAGGATGGTTGAACGAAACTATTTCCTTCGACATGCAGCCTCCAGCTAAAATGAAACAAATAGGAAAAATCATTCCCTCCGTGGACTTGCTTTTGCTGTTAAAACAAGTATGATAACAGACTGAAGCTATAGACATGACAATCATGCTGAAACTGATTAAATGGATGATACTTGCATAGAGGCAGGGTTAGATCTGAGATATTTATGAACAAATGTGCATGAAATTTTCACATTTTTTTGCAGACATCACATGAATTTCAACATTTATTTTTGAGTGATTTTTCCAATCACGAGTTCATCGTAGTGTTTTTCTTTACAAATTTATAAAATTGGCGCATAAAATGGATAAGGTGGACATTAGGACGAGATGAACATATTTGCTTATGATGGTTTTTGTGTAGAGCTTCCATATCTTTGGATAAATAGTTTAAAATTTGTTGTCAAAAATTGCGCTTTAGTCTAGTTGTTTTTACTATTGGATTTGTATGGAAAAATTTCTCAAAAATATATGTTGAAATTCAAGTAATGCTTGGCATGCTGTGCAAATTTCATCACAATCCGTCAGTAAATAACTGCGAACTAGCCTCCTAAAGTCGACCATTTTGTATGGAAGGTTGTAAAAGGCGAAAAAGTATTGTCCAAACCTGAATATTTTAATTATCAGTCAAAAAACAAGAAAAAATTGAAAATAAAAGTCCATAATAGTTCAATATGGCATAAAATATGTCAAATATATAATTTCAGCTATTTTAAAGAGAGTTTGAGGTTTTGGCCGACATTTGTTCTGGATCGAACCACTGTGCATTGGTACCTCGCGTACTTGTAGGAATTAAATAGACAGCTTTGTGGGGTCCTTAGTTTCCTGTTCAGCAACTCCTATCCCTACCTCCTCGCTCGGCCGGGGAACGAGCAACCTTAGGGAAGATCGGGTAACCAATCCCGATGAGAACTTTGGTCGTATGCTGACAGGGAAAGGTGGTTTACTTCTGCAAACCTGCAGCGTCTGTAATCCATGTCAGGTGTGGCTGATCATCGTCCGAGTGCCAGAGAAGGACTCTAAGCTAACTGTGTACTATGGCCCTCCGAACATTTAGGGGAAATTGTTCTCCGGAAATCAGGGGGGTCGGTGTCAGGCCCTGCAAGTAAGCAGGCCCTGCATCAGCAGAGAAACGTCAACGAGAGAATAAGGACTAGAACAATTAGCAAAGACCACAGCGACAGAAATGGACTAACGATTGAAATCTCGGTACGTGGAACTGCAAATCTCTCAACTTCATCGGATGCATACGCATACTCTCAGATGTACTGAAGATCCGCGGTTTCGGCATCGTAGCGCTGCAGGAAGTGTTCTGGAGAGGATCGAGGATGTGAACGATTAGAAGTAACCATACCATCTACCAGAGATACGGCAACACACATGAGCTGAGAACAGCTTTTATAGTGATGGGTGATATGCAAAGGCGCTTGATCGGGTGGTCGCCGATCAACGAAAGAATTTGCAAGGATCATAGGCCGGTTCTTCAACTTCAGCATCATAAACGTGCATAGCCCTCAATTGGGAAGCACTGATGATGACAAGGACGCATTCTACGCGCAGCTCGAACGCGAGTACAACCGCTGCCCAATGCACGACGTCAAGATCAGCATAGTCCCGTAACGCAGGTAGATCACCTTTACGTGGTGCGTTACGAGGTAAGATCTACCGGGGCAGCAGAAACGAAAGTCCAGGGGCTTAACGGACCCCCCTAGGACCTTTGCAAGTTGGGGTATTGCCCAGGATCATCCTGGCAGGATGTGATGGAGTTCACAGAGGGCTCTGATGAGCTTTCATAATAACCACAAAAATCCGAATGCAACTCTGTTAAACGACCGGTGCTGATAAAAGTACCAAAGTACTCTAGCTTAAACTAACAGCAGGGCCAATTCGCACATCAGGATTGATGCCAGCTAGATCCTGATTCTGGCATACGAGACAAATAGACAAGGCATGGAATTACGAGTAGGAGTACTTCGAGCACATTGGGACCAACGCCATTACGGTCCCAATTATGTATACTGGCAGCGCACGACTAAGGATAAGTAACGGTATATGTACTGGAAAATATGCTTTGAGGCTGACTGTGGCGACTCCCTACTCCTACTCCCTTAGTGACACTGGCCCGAAACGGTAAGTGTATTAATGGCGCACACCAAGCCTAAGGCCAAGAAAGCCAAAAAAAAGAGCCACGGGATAGGAACCAGGCAGTGCACCCACAGGAAACACGGGCCCAAGGCAAAACTAACCCGTGGATACGAGTCGGAAAAAAGAAAGGAGAAAACCGAAAACGGAGCCGAAGGGGAATGTGAAACCGAAAACAGCGAAACGTAGGAATTTAGGCGAGGCCCTCGTTACAGAAACGGAGGAAGCGAAATACGCCGAGGTTCTGAAGGCGATGCGAAGCACGGAGAAGTTATCGCCATTGGGCGCAGATGTGTGGAGCATAAGGCGGACTAGGATTGGTGAAGGACTAGGATCATGTCTTAAAGAAGGACGCCAAGCAAAAGGGTACAGTCTATTACCAGCAAGAACCAGAAGTACTTGGCGACGAGGTTGATGTAAGATCCCTGACTGCAGAAACGACTCTCCTGTGTAAAAATCTGGATGAGGTCACCGATGCAGTGGAGGTCTCGGCTGCCCTCAAAGAGCAGTGTGACATCGACGAAGAGATCCACCTTAGAAAGGGCCCGCAGGGCACCCAGGTGGCAGCGCTTAGGCTGCCGGTTGCAGAGGCCAACAAAGCGAAGAACTTTGGCATACCGTCAAACGGGGTATCTGGCAACAGGGGTGAAACTTGCAACACTTCGACATGTAACCGAATAGTCGTTTCGTTCAGCATTGAGCATTATGATTTATTCCATCGTTTATTGACCTTAGGTATACAACAGAAGGTTTTGACAAGTGTTTGGGTATCGTTTCATTTTTGGTGAGTTTGCTGGAGGTGAAAATCATATTCAAATTTGGATTTTATAAAACTAATCTTGAAAAACGTTCTTCATACCACACAAACGGTAGAAATATGTCATTCGAGGCATTTGCTATCAGTTACAGTACTTAGTAGTGTACAAATTGACAACATAAAAGTTTTGATAAATTTTTGCTTAAACATTATACAAATTCAAAAACGTTTTTGACTACCCTTGTGGGGTAACTTGCAACAGTAATTTTGATCTCAATTGTTTGATATTTCCTGCCGTTTGTCATCGAAAACACATGAAAAGGCAAAATTGAACATATATTTGTACAGTAACATTACAATGTTTGTACCTCAATCAATTCAATACACTGTTTGTATAAATTTTTGAAAAATTTAAATAATTAGATTAGATTTAGTCTTAATTTTTTTTTTTTTTTTCATAATAATAGAGAATAATTTAGAAAATTTGCAAAAAAAATAACTAACAGATCAGTCATTGGGAACTCTCTAGATGAAATATGATGAAAGTTGTGTCAAACCAATTATACATATCAATATGTTATACGTTGCTTTGATTTAAATATGTCTAAAAAATAAGTTATGTGTAGTAAAGCCTAAAATACCATTGTATTTGTAAAAAAGTTGCATTAAAACGTTTTGATGGCTTTCCAATAACTGTCAAGACTTATAATATGCTAGAATTTTCCAGTGTGGACACCCTATGCAATGCCAAAGAAGCTTTTAATCAAATTGATCCAATACTCATAATACAATCGATAATAATTATTTTTCTATGAGAAAAGCAGCCTGTTTCTAATAATTGTCATGCCTTTACTGTAGACAATTATTGAATGGCCATAATAACACAATATAGGATAAATTTTTAATAGTGTACTTCAGGTACCATTGTGTGTTGCATGCTACCCCACATCAGGGGTAGCATAAAAAATGCATATTTTTCGTCTCTCGTGATTCCAGAAAACTAAATACTGATAAAACAATTACCGCGTGGTATTCTTTTCGTAGCAATTAGGGTACCAGATGGTTTTTGTCTCATCTGAATCCTCAATTTTTTCGTCCATATAGCTTTGAAGTTGAAAATTGTTGCAAGTTACCCCGTTTGACGGTACTCAAAGTAGGCTGGTCGGTTTGCCGACTGAGCATACAACAGCCTCCTGAAACTTGCTTCAAGTGTTTCGGGAAGGGCCACGAGTCGTAGAATTACAATGGTCCTGACAGAAGTAAGACGTGCATAAAATGCGGCACCGAAGGCCATTGGGCAAGCGATTGTTAGCAAATCGCTAAGTGACTAATATGTGTCAACAGAGCAGACAACGGACACTTAACGGGTGGACTCAAATTTCCGGGCACAGGCGGTGTATTAAAGCAGCCAAACCGGAAGTAACACAGTTAAATTTAAACAACTGTGATGCAGCCCAGGTGTTGCTATCGGACCCATACCGCATACCTGCCAGCAACGGGAACTGGGTAGCGGATAGGTCTCAACCTGAGAGAGACTCGCAAAGTGGAAAAATATCAACGTCATATGCAGCCCAGATTCCGCTGTCACCAAACGTCAAATGCAGCCCACCGTTTTCAGGGCAGCAAAAGTGAAAAGTATTGTATTCAAAATGAACTTGTAGTAAAAACCTCAGTCAGCGGAGCAGTTTTTTCCAAAGTTGCTGATAAATCTAAACATAAGATTAGTTGTTTCTAATGTCTGCTACGTTTGCTACCATGAAATTACACTCAAAAGGCTATTTATGATTCGGTGGGATGCTAACGCAATCATTGTTTGCTGAGAGGTTCATGTGCGGGTTTGAACAGCTTGCTCATGATTGGTATAAACACAAAGTGGAATAAGAAAAAACTCAGCAATCACAGAAAAAGAAGACCGTCTTGGCGAGTCTCGTCTCAGGTCTCAACAGCTAGCAACTATAGGGACGACAGGACGATACCCAATCCAAGAAGTAGTGACGGTTTTGCGATAGCAAAAATCAACGACGTGTTCTTTTTTAGTTGTTACGTGCCCCCAAGGTGATCGATTCAGTAATTTTCCCACATGGTCGACAGGATGATAGCCGAACGAGCTAATCGGCAGCCAATAGTGATAGCTGGTGACTTTAATGCATGGGCATGTACTCCCAACCTTTTAAGTACCGTAAAACGGGGTAACTTTGATAATGCGGGTAACTTTGATAGTGCGAGACCCACAACATATTAAACGAAATAACAAAGTTTCTGTTCATCAGTTAAGCAAAACAAATGCAAAAGTAAAGAGTATTAGTATGACACTTCATGTCAAAGCTATTTTCATTGGAATCAAGTGCATTTGAGGCTTTTTATACGAATATTGAAAATTGACACAATTTTAGCGTTTTCGAAACGCTTACAAACAATCTGTTCTACGATCACTATTTGATGTAGTTTTGAATAGTTGGCCACTTATCTTTGACAGCCTAGTTATCATAGAACTTGAATACGGTCTCAAATCTCTTAGCGAATAGCATTTTCACAAACTGGGATGATTTTTGTAATCTAAGTCAGAAATTTCCATATAACGTTAAACGCCTAGAGGTATGCAATACCCTACAAATGTTCGTTATTCATTCAATTTTGTTCGATTCATACTCCATTATCAAAGTTACCCCAAAACAGAAAACCAACTTTCGATTATATGAAAAATTATATATCCATTCATAATAAATCTTTTGGAAATCTATCGACTGCAATCGATAGCTAGGATGCCAGTACTTGTTTTAAAAATATAAATTATTATTCTTTGAAACAGCATGCATAAATATTCAAGTTTTCTTCGAAAAAACTATCAAAGTTACCCCGTTTTACGGTACCATGAACTGGCGCGTTGATAACGGTTATACTCATAGCGATCATCAATGCATTTGCTATAGTATAATACCAGGCAGGCAGAGCACAGCGCGATGTAACTTGATCCAAGCCCGAGTTTGGAAAACAGCGCGCTTCGACGGCGAAGTATTTACCGATGCCCTAAGGCGCTAAAGGAACAGTCTGGACCTAAACGGTGAAAAGCTAGTTGCTGTGATAACACGTGCTTGTGATGTTTCCATGCCGAGAAAAGCCCCTCCTAGAGAGAACAGGCCACCGGTGTACTGGTGGTGCGAATCAAAAACAAAGAGAAGAACGCGGTGCAGCATTCAGAGTGGCAAAGTTAGCTCTCAAAAGAGTCGAAAGAGTGCAAATTCGAGTCCATGGGGTGACGCCTACAGAGTGGTAATGGCTAAGACCACAGGTGCCATAGCGCCCCAAGATATGTCGTGAGCAAAAACCTAAAGCGGTTGGAAAGCACGTACAGGATAATTTGCATAAGAGTAGCAAGCGCATACCAGGCGTAATCTAAAAAGGCCGTGTGAATCATAGCCACCCATCGGGCTCATCATCGAGGAAGATGTTCAATGCTTCAACCAAAGAGATACCAGAGCAGTCCGCGACGCGTCTAAAGAGGCAACGCTCAGAAGCTAGCAGCAGGAATGGGATAACTCCACTGCCCATCATCGGCTAATACCAAATGTGTCAGATTGGTATGAAAGAAACCGTGGGGATGTGAACTTCCACCTGACGCAGTTTATGTCAGGACATGGTCAGACAGTACCTGCATAGGTACTCAGAATCTCCTGCGTGCCCCAATTGTGCTGGTGTGGAGTAAACAGCGGAGCATGTCGTGTTCGATTGCCCCCGTTTAATTGTTCTGAGAGATCGCATGCTCGCTACATGCGGAGTGAACACGTCCCCCGACAATATAATAAAGAGAATGTGTGCGGATGCCGTCACTACGGCTGTCACTCACATTATGCTAGAATTGCAGCGCCTATGGCGCGCCGACCAATAGTTGGCTGCAGTGGATTAGCCCTGCCGAGGCTGGACCCTACCGAGGCTACATGCACTGGCCCCTCGCCGTAAGGTAGTCCCGGGGAGATAAGGGTCTGAGGCCAAGAGTAATGTAGATGCACTGTAGACCACTTTAACAATTCAACAAGAATTGCTCAAGTACAGTGCATGGGATGATTTGAGTGGGTCGTCGTTGGTGCGGCATCCCCGCACTCTCTGAGTTACCTTCTCAGAGGGTCTTTTGCTTGTAAAAAAACAAAAAAGATCAATCTTCAGCATAAAAAACAGCAAAAATGAATCTTCGCAGACTCATGTACAGCCCAGGTGGCACTAGTTCAGGAACCTTATTTTCATAAGGGGAACTTCTTATCTAGGTATCTTTGTGGATCCAGTTTTTGCTACTTTCAGTATACATGAAATAGCAAATTTCCATGCCATGCCTCGTGCATGCGTGCGCGTTAACCTGTAGGCTACGGAGCTGACATATAAAATTCAAATTGATCGTATTTGAGCATTACTCAATATTTTTCAATGAAATTTTGTGGATTGCTTCACTATTAGTTGTAGTTTCATGAGTATTGAGAACCTATAGATTCGGAGTATTGTTGACAAAGATATTCCAGAATATCTCTGGGTCAGGTAGAGTAAAAATCACATAAACTTCCTTTAGAACTTTAGAACCATTTAAAAACGAAATGTCTTTATACAAAAAGCAAACAGACCCGTATGTGAGATAAGTTACGATGCACCAGGAGATTTAGAAATGTATAATCAACCTGGAATAATGCTAAGGCCTCCAGAACACTCTAATATATCGGCCATAATAACAGGTTCATACATTATTTTTAAGCGAGTAATGTCTACGTTCAGTGTTTGCAGCACTCACTAAGTCTTAAAAGACGTATCCACAAATTTTGACAAGAAATTGGATATTGAAAGTCCATCCAAATCGTCTTGGAATTCAGGTCCTTATGATCTACCTAATCTACTACAGTATATGCTCACCCAATTCTCGTGAAACATTATCTTTCCTACCCAGAAAACTTTATATGACATGGAAAGTGTACTGCTATGAATATTGATAATCTTAAGGTTTACTGATTTTCAGAACACAATGAAGTTGTGGGTATCAATTTCGGTAAACAGCTTGACTTATTCTACAAATACGATGTTTTCATTAAATCCATATTTGATCACAAAACTCCATTATAGATCAAAAAATTGTTTATCAGCTCAATAGTTGTACTATGCATTTTACTACTCTGATGACAAGATTTACAATTTCTACTGGATCTACTGCTACTGTTTCTAAGTTTTTTTTCAACATTTATTATTACTGAGTCTCTAGAGACATCTGCAAAGGTTTATAATGTCATGCGGATAATCAAAAGTACCGCTCACCCTCACTAATTTTAACAGCTTAGTGTTCTCATGAGTACTTCTTCGGTTGTTAAGCGTTATTTGTTAATTGACTATTTTTGAATGAATATTTAGTGTGGCAGATACGAAGATACTCTTTGCCCTGGGCAGTCGAGATAATTTCCTTCCCGATAAGATTCTTGAATGGTGGAATTCGAAACCACGACCCTCCGCTTGGTCTTACTGAAATACTGCGCGTTTACCACTACGGCTAACTGGGCTCCTGTAAAAGTTTCCTAAGCGCCAAATATCATACACTGTTACATTCGCTCAAAAGCCCTTTATTCAATCAAAAACAAGCTCAATACAATGTTATTGATTATTGAAAACAAGACAATTTTCTGTAAGATAATTTTCTCTCTGTGTGGCATTTTAGAAAATACAGAAGCCAGTTCAGAATTTTATAGTAAGAAATAGAGTTTTCCTTAATACTAATGAAAAAAACATGCAATAATTGGCATAGTTCTAGAACCATTCATAAATTGAAGAAGTGCAGTAATAACCTCACGTATGCACTAAAAATGCTCAAATTGAAGGCCTAAACCAAAATGAGTTTCGCTTCAAAAGTAATCTGGAATATTATCATGCAGCCAAGTTTACCACAATTTTATGTAAAAGATCTTGCACTAGAATTATCGCATCGTTACTAGATGAGACAAGCTAAACCAATTACCTTAAATGGAATCCAACCAGTAAATTTACTTGAAGATAAAAATCAGAGCTGCCATCTCCAGAACAACGAAGATTACAAACTATAGAAGATACCAACCGGACTTTTACCTAGGATAACATCACTTCTTTACAGCTTCAAATCAACATGGAACACCAGAAAGCACCTTCAGCTAAACGAAATCATTTAATCTGCAGCTTTTACTGGGCAGCACCCCAGAGCCTGTATACAGATAATCACCATGATTTCAATTTTCCTCGATGGATCCACCAGCGCCAGTTCCGGACGGCTGAAAGAAGCAGGGTTCCTCTTTATCTTCAATGAGAGTGCCCTTTCGTGACTCTTATTTATAATTACTCTCTGCTCGGGACTCTGGCCCGGTGGAAAAGGCCGGGCGAGGGGCGTAAAAGGGGTCCACAGTTTGCTCTGCTCGATTATAACAAATTGCTCTCGAGTGACAAACGAGCGCAAGGTAAAAGGACAATAAGGACCTCTACCTGGTGGACACCGTTGGCAGTCTAGCTATTTCAACTCCTTCACTAGGTCCTGCTCTTGTCGAGTACTGGCTTGGGTGCAAGCAGAACAATTTCCAACTGAGAGTTTTTGTCTTGTAAAGTGTTGATTTTTATCAAACATAATTTGCATAGGAAAAGTTTCTCCAGTGTACACTGGAGTGGTGCTACGGTAGAGATAGAATGCATTTGAAACAGTATTTGGAACGCTTCTTCTGGGAGCAAACTTGAAGGACCTATTTTTGACTTACTTCATTAGGATTTCGGTCAAGGGAGTACGCATTACAAGTTATAGTGACAAAACAGAGTGGAAGAATAGTTACTAATGGTACTGAGCACTCTCATTTATAATAGTTTTACGTCATACTGTACTGTGAAGGAATGCGTTCTATAGGCTTGGAGAATTGGATGAACAAGGATGAACTACGCTTTCTCAACGATAAGTTCATCCCTGCGTGCATAGTTAAATTCAACGTTAAAAAGAATTCACGTGCAACGGTAATTGTAATTGCCAATCATATCAACATGAACAAACTAACCTAATGCCCCCAATATTGTGTGATGCAATAAGCTGCAATCAAGTCGTAAGATTACGCATGTCTTGATTCCATGACACAACTCAACGATAAAAATATTAAACCAATCACAAATCGTGCTGCTCCATATTGACATAAATTCATCCCCTCGAGCCCTTGTTCACATGCGAACGTGATGACGGCGACGACGGTCGAAGTGAAAGTTCGGCGAACCGCTTGAAGCACCGAGAAAATTGAGCACACTATTTGTCAGCATCATGTCATATGATATTATAGATGGCAAGTATTTGATTTAATAAATTTGAGCTTGGTTTGTTGCTACATCCATGTACTTTGGAATGTCAATCTGTAAGAAAAAAATCAACTGTAAACTTTTTTCAAGCAGTACAGTAAGGTGAGGCAAAAGTTCGACCTTGGAGGAATAATCAATATTTCCAGAAAAACTATAACAGTTAAAAGAAAGAAATATTACACAGTGAACCTTCAAAATATTGGCTACAAGATTGCTGAGCAAATATGTAAATACTCATTTTTAGTTATGAAAGTTTTAAAACATTAAACGAACTTTTGCCCCGCCGGTGGGGAAAGAGTTCGAATTTAGTGTGGGGCCAAAGTTCACCGGCAGAAACAAAAAAAATATCGATACTTTTATGACAGGTATAATTTATTATTTTTGGCCGATGGCTGGTTCCTCTCCAAGAAAGCATTTGGTTAAACCTGTACAAGTGCTCATAAAAACACTAAGTAGACAAGCATGCTTTGTCCCAGTTAGAACCTAAGGTAAGAAAGAAGAAGGAGAAGTTGATCTTCAAGCATAATGCAGCCCACACACGCTCAGACTGTTTGACCAACTTTGACTCCACCCCACTGTGTTTTATTTTCTTGATTTTATGCGCTTTTTTAACAGCGCCCAAACCGTTGATTTTAGCGAGATTGTTTGTTCGGAGAAGTTTCTTGGTATATTGAAGCGCAACTTTTGACGAAAAAGTTTTGTGATCAATCCACCTATCAGTGAGATAGAAAAACTATTTTTTTCAAAACATTCAGATAGACATATGGTGTCTTCGGCAAAGTTGTAGAATTGGCAATTTGAAACAACTTTGTCGAAGACACAATTTTCCTATCTCTTATACTTTTTGAGATATATGGCCCCTAAAATCATATTTTTTATCAAAACTTTTTTCCACGATTTTTAACATTTTTTGTGTTTTCTACAAAGTTGTATGATGATACTCTATGCCCAGGGGATTCAAGGAAATTTCTTAGCTTAGCTTAGCTTAGCTTAGACTGACTACACATATCAATGGTTGCTATTCCGTGATTGACCAAAGTCAGTGAAAATGCACAAAGAATCAACTTGAAGTTCGGCTGGGTTTGGCCATTATCTTCTTCAGTGTGCATAATTCAGTGCCTCTATTTATACATGGTCAATAACGGCGCCGGCCACGTCCTTGCAGTCAGGTGGAATTGAGGGAAGGAATGTTAGTGTGTAATCTTTGCTATTTGGAGACCGTGTTTGCCTCTGCATCCCCACAAAGGTTACTGGGAGGGATGTTTGTTAATGGGAAGGATCGTTGGGTCACAGGATTCACTTTGATAAGCGATTAGACCATGATAAATAATTATTTGTGAGATACAGTTGACTCTCCATAACTCGATATTCAAGGGACCATCGACTTATAGAAATATCGAGTTATGGAATGTACCGAAACAAAAAATCACAAAATCGAAGGAAGTATTTCTAATACATAAATGATCACCTCTGTAAGAAAGTAATATTATTTTGTTGATTGTACTTTACAAACTATTAATTGAACACTTTTTTCGAAATGCTCGAAAAATCACATTATTTTGACTGACAATATTTTTTTTAATTTCATGTTTTTCAACTTTTATTACAACTTGCAACTTTTTTTTCATCTCCAAAAAACAATTAGACCACGTTTACTCAAATAAGAAAGATTTTAAAATAAATATCGAGTTATGGAGAGATATTTCCCTCTCACGTGACATCGACTAGTGGAGATAT